>NC_052329.1:11069470-11084470 GCF_016432855.1 Salvelinus namaycush | reverse complement strand
GGCAGAAATGGTCTTTGTGAAAACTGGCTGTTCACCAGGGCAGAAATGGTCTTTGTGAAAACTGGCTGTCCACCAGGGCAGAAATGGTCTTTGTGAAAACTGGCTGTCCACCAGGGCAGAAATGGTCTTTGTGAAAACTGGCTGTCCACCAGGGCAGAAATGATCTTTGTGAAAACTGGCTGTCCACCAGGGCAGAAATGGTCTTTGTGAAAACTGGCTGTCCACCAGGGCAGAAATGGTCTTTGTGAAAACTGGCTGTTCACCAGGGCAGAAATGGTCTTTGTGAAAACTGGCTGTTCACCAGGGAAGAAATGGTCTTTGTGAAAACTGGCTGTCCACCAGGGCAGAAATGGTCTTTGTGAAAACTGTCTGTCCACCAGGGCAGAAATGGTCTTTGTGAAAACTGGCTGTTCACCAGGGCAGCGACACCAGAGAGGAGATAAGAGAAAAATGGATTAAAAAAAGACTCTGTGGTGACATTTCTTCCCACTACTCCAACGATGTCACAATGTGTGTGTGTGTGTGTGTGTGTGTGTGTGAGAGAGCAGCATGTCTGCCAACTTCCCCTCAATCTGTAAATGAATAGCATATGGGATGACAACTGTTGCCTTCATGGGGAAATAGACAGATTAATTCAAATAAAACTTAGACAGGAGAACAGACATGCTAGTGACGAGAGCTTAACACCATCATCAAAGTACCAGAGCACAGGGAGAGTGTGTGTGTGTGTGTGCGCGTGTGTGTGTGTGTGTGTGTGTGTGTGTGTGTGTGTGTGTGTGTGTGTGTGTGTGTGTGTGTGTGTGTGTGTGTGTGTGTGTGTGTGTGTGTGTGTATTGGCATGTATGGGGGATATGGGAAATATAATGCTAAAATAACAATTATTGCTAAACCAATGTGTATTCCCTTGCCAACAATGAACATAATAGAATCCTATCCAATTCAGTAATTAATTTGATATTGAAAGAAAGTAACTGTGTACAGTATAAGTTGTGTTTCAATCTCTTGTCTTGATGTGTTATATGTGTGTGTGAGTGTCAGTACGGTGTGTCTGCATGGGTGCATGGGCATGCACATTTCTGTGTTTGTGTGTGTTCTTTATGGCAGTTCAGTGGAGAGTTGGGTACATCTTGTCCTGCAGTCTGGAATGTGTTGAGGTGTGGTACATCTTGTCCTGTTATCCTGTAGTCTGGACTGTATTGAGTTGTGGTACATCTTGTCCTGTTGTCCTGTTATCCTGTAGTCTGGACTGTATTGAGTTGTGGTACATGTTGTCCTGTTGTCCTGTAGTCTGGACTGTATTGAGTTGTGGTACATCTTGTCCTGTTATCCTGCAGTCTGGACTGTATTGAGTTGTGGTACATGTTGTCCTGTTGTCCTGTAGTCTGGACTGTATTGAGTTGTGGTACATCTTGTCCTGTTATCCTGTAGTCTGGACTGTATTGAGTTGTGGTACATCTTGTCCTGTTATCCTGTAGTCTGGACTGTATTGAGTTGTGGTACATCTTGTCCTGTTATCCTGCAGTCTGGACTGTATTGAGTTGTGGTACATGTTGTCCTGTTGTCCTGTAGTCTGGACTGTATTGAGTTGTGGTACATGTTGTCCTGTAGTCTGGACTGTATTGAGTTGTGGTACATGTTGTCCTGTTGTCCTGCAGTCTGGACTGTATTGAGTTGTGGTACATGTTGTCCTGTTATCCTGTAGTCTGGACTGTATTGAGTTGTGGTACATGTTGTCCTGTTGTCCTGTAGTCTGGACTGTATTGAGTTGTGGTACATGTTGTCCTGTAGTCTGGACTGTATTGAGTTGTGGTACATGTTGTCCTGTTATCCTGTAGTCTGGACTGTATTGAGTTGTGGTACATCTTGTCCTGTTATCCTGTAGTCTGGACTGTATTGAGTTGTGGTACATGTTGTCCTGTTATCCTGTAGTCTGGACTGTATTGAGTTGTGGTACATGTTGTCCTGTTATCCTGTAGTCTGGACTGTATTGAGTTGTGGTACATGTTGCCCTGCAGTCTGGACTGTATTGAGTTGTGGTACATCTTGTCCTGTTATCCTGTAGTCTGGACTGTATTGAGTTGTGGTACATGTTGTCCTGTTGTCCTGTAGTCTGGACTGTATTGAGTTGTGGTACATGTTGTCCTGTTGTCCTGTAGTCTGGACTGTATTGAGTTGTGGTACATGTTGTCCTGTTGTCCTGTAGTCTGGACTGTATTGAGTTGTGGTACATGTTGCCCTGCAGTCTGGACTGTATTGAGTTGTGGTACATGTTGTCCTGTTGTCCTGCAGTCTGGACTGTATTGAGTTGTGGTACATGTTGTCCTGTTGTCCTGCAGTCTGGACTGTATTGAGTTGTGGTACATGTTGTCCTGTTATCCTGTAGTCTGGACTGTATTGAGTTGTGGTACATGTTGTCCTGTTGTCCTGTAGTCTGGACTGTATTGAATTATGGTACATGTTGTCCTGTTGTCCTGTAGTCTGGACTGTATTGAATTGTGGTACATGTTGTCCTGTTGTCCTGTATTCTGGACTGTATTAATTTATGGTACATGTTGCCCTGCAGTCTGGACTGTATTGAGTTGTGGTACATGTTGCCCTGCAGTCTGGACTGTATTGAGTTGTGGTACATCTTGTCCTGTTATCCTGTAGTCTGGACTGTATTGAGTTGTGGTACATCTTGTCCTGTTGTCCTGTAGTCTGGACTGTATTGAGTTGTGGTACATGTTGTCCTGTTGTCCTGTAGTCTGGTCTGTATTGAGTTGTGGTACATGTTGTCCTGTTATCCTGTAGTCTGGACTGTATTAATTTATGGTACATGTTGCCCTGCAGTCTGGACTGTATTGAGTTGTGGTACATGTTGTCCTGTTGTCCTGTAGTCTGGTCTGTATTGAGTTGTGGTACATGTTGTCCTGTTGTCCTGTAGTCTGGACTGTATTGAGTTGTGGTACATGTTGTCCTGTAGTCTGGACTGTATTGAGTTGTGGTACATGTTGCCCTGCAGTCTGGACTGTATTGAGTTGTGGTACATGTTGTCCTGCAGTCTAGACTGTATTGAGTTGTGGTACATGTTGTCCTGCAGTCTAGACTGTATTGAGTTGTGGTACATGTTGTCCTGCAGTCTAAACTGTATTGAGTTGTGGTACATGTTGTCCTGCAGTCTAAACTGTATTGAGTTGTGGTACATGTTGTCCTGCAGTCTAGACTGTATTGAGTTGTGGTACATGTTGTCCTGCAGTCTAGACTGTATTGAGTTGTGGTACATGTTGTCCTGCAGTCTAGACTGTATTGAGTTGTGGTACATGTTGTCCTGCAGTCTAGACTGTATTGAGTTGTGGTACATGTTGTCCTGCAGTCTAGACTGTATTGAGTTGTGGTACATGTTGTCCTGCAGTCTAGACTGTATTGAGTTGTGGTACATGTTGTCCTGCAGTCTAGACTGTATTGAGTTGTGGTACATGTTGTCCTGCAGTCTAGACTGTATTGAGTTGTGGTACATGTTGTCCTGCAGTCTAGACTGTATTGAGTTGTGGTACATGTTGTCCTGCAGTCTAGACTGTATTGCGTTGTGGTACATGTTGTCCTGCAGTCTAGACTGTATTGAGTTGTGGTACATGTTGTCCTTCAGTCTAGACTGTATTGAGTTGTGGTCCGTGACTCTCACCTCTACACAGTGGTCCACCATATCTCCACGTCCTACCAGAACTGTGTGTGTGTGTGTGTGTGTGTGTGTGTGTGTGTGTGTGTGTGTGTGTGTGTGTGTGTGTGTGTGTGTGTGTGTGTGTGTGTGTGTGTGTGTGTGTGTGTGTGTGTGTGTGTGTGATTTAGTGTGAGTTTGTGTGTCTATGAGTGAGTTATTATATGGCACTGCCCCTCACTTTAAATCTCTTTGTGATATATACTTCTTCATTAGGAGACATCTGTCTCACAACACACACACACACACACACACACACACACACACACACACACACACACACACACACACACACACACACACACACACACACACACACACACACACACACACACACACACACACACACACACACACACACACACACAGCTCAATACAGGGTGTTTATGGTGGCATCAGTTAGGAGAGCGTGAGGGACACAGGTGGGAACAGTCTTTGTAGAAGACCTGCCACGAATGCTGCAGTTTCATCTCTCCTCCTCTGAAGTGGATCAGTGACACACACAGGCTGCTCCTTTCCTCCCGGTCAATGTGTACCTCATTTCCCTGCGGTCGTAAAGTTTCTTTCTTTTTGTTCCTGATGAGAAAAAAAAAATTCTCGTTTGACTGTTCAACCAATCCAGGACATGTGGAGGAGTTAAGATGGAACGTGGCCTTGTTATCATCTGAAAGTGGAAGTTGCATCACAGGCTGTCTTACCATTTCCCCTAGCCAGCTAACAGCTGAGAGCAGACAGAAGAGGGAGCATGAGACACAAGGCTCATGTCTACAGAACTCTTCTCTGTATGGGCTGGTGAGAAGCTAGTTGGTTTAAATGTAGTCTTACGTGCCAGGAGTCTATGATGCAGAGGGAATAGGATTACTCACAGGTTAATTTGTGATTGAACTACTGTTGTATCCAGTGGAGGCTGCTGAAGGGAGAACGGATCATAATAATGGAGCAAATGGTTTGGCTTCAAACACCTGAAAAACATGTGTTTGATATTTTTGATACAATTCCACTGATTCCGCTCCAGTCATTTTAACGAGCGCAAATAAGGTGCCACCATCCTCCTGTGGTTGTATCACAATGTAGGTAACCTGGTCATGTCTTCCTGTTTGTTTTATGTGGTGTTTTCTAAACCTATACTGTTGTCATCATCACCTTCATCCTGTCCCATGAGCTGCTGGTAAAATCTGGGTTACTGTGTGCTGTAGCTCCTCCCACCAGCATCCTCTGTTGTGTATCTGCCGCTTGCTCTGGTGGATTATCCTAACGATCTCTCTCTCTCTTCCTCATCTCTCTCTCTCCTTCCTCTCTCTTCCTCATCTCTCTCTCTCTCTCTTCCTTATTTCTCTCTCTCTCTCTCACTCTCTCTTCCTTATTTCTCTCTCTCTCTCTCTCTCTCTCTCTCTCTCTCTCTCTCTCTCTCTCTCTCTCTCTCTCTCTCTCTCTCTCTCTCTCTCTCTCTCTCTCTCTCTCCTCTCTCTCTCTCTCTCTCTCTCTCTCTCTCGCTCTCTCTTCTCTCTCTCTCTCTCTCTCTCTTTCTCTCTCTCTCTCTCTCTCTCTCTCTCTCTCTCTCTCTCTCTCTCTCTCTCTGTCTGTCTCCCTGCCCTACTCTCTCTCTCTCTCCCCTGCCCCCAGCAGACTTCTTCCTACAACAGTATTAGTGCATCTCTAATTACTAGAGCGAAGGCTTTGCCTGGTCTTATTACAGACTATTCTCTATTCTCTAATCCCCTCAGGATATCTATCTAGTCTCCCCTCACTCAACTCCCCTCACTTAATTCCCCTCACTCAACTCCCCTCCCTCAACTCCCCTCACTCAACTCCCTCACTCAACTCCCCTCACTCAACTCCCCTCACTCAACTCCCCTCACTCAACTCCCTCACTCAACCCCCCCTCACTCAACTCCCCCTCACTCAACCCCCTCACTCAACTCCCCTCACTTAACTTCCCCTCACCTAACTCCCCTCACTCAACTCCCCACTCAACTCCCCTCACTTAACTCCCCTCACTTAACTCCCCTCAGTCAACTCCCCTCAGTCAACTCCCCTCAGTCAACTCCCCTCACTCAACTCCCCTCACTCAACTCCCCTCACTCAACTCCCCTCACTTCATTCCCCTCACTCAAATCCCCTCACTTAACTCCCCTCACTCAACTCCCCCCTCACTTAACTCTCCTCACTTAACTCCCCCCTCACTCAACCCTCCATCACTCAACTCCCCTCACTCAACTCCCCTCACTCAACTCCCCTCACTCAACTCCCCTCACTCAACTCCCCTCACTCAACTCCCCTCACTCAACACCCCCCTCACTTAACTCCCCCCTCACTTAACTCCCCCCTCACTCAACTCCCTCACTCAACTCCCCTCACTCAACTCCCTTCACTCAACTCCCTTCACTCAACTCCCCTCACTTAACTCCCCTCACTCAACACCCCTCACTTAACTCCCCTCACTCAACTCCCCTCACTCAACTCCCCTCACTTAACTTTCCCCTCACTCAACTCCCCTCACTTAACTCCCCCTCACTCAACTCCCCTCACTTAACTCCCCCCTCACTCAACTCCCCTCACTCAACTCCCCTCACTTAACTCCCCTCACTTACCTCCCCCCTCACTCAACTCCCCTCACTTAACTCCCCTCACTCAACCCCCCTCACTTAACTCCCCCCTCACTCAACTCCCCTCACTCAACTCCCCTCACTCAACTCCCCTCACTCAACTCCCCTCACTTAACTCCCCCCTCACTCAACTCCCCTCACTAACTCCCCCCCTCACTCACTCCCCTCACTCAACTCCCTCACTTCCTCCCCCTCACTCAACTCCCCTCACCAACTCCCCTCACTCAACTCCCCCTCACTCAACTCCCCCACTCAACCCCTCACTCAACTCCGCTCACTCAACTCCCCTCACTTAACTCCCCCCTCACTCAACTCCCCTCACTCAACTCCCCTCATTAACTCCCTCACTCAACTCCCCTCACTCAACTCCCCTCACTCAACTCCCCTCACTTAACTTCCACCTCACTCAACTCCCCCTCACTCAACTCCCCTCACTCAACTCCCTCACTCAACTCCCTCACTTAACTCCCCTCACTCAACTCCCTCACTTAACTCCCCTCAATAACTCCCCTCACTTAACTCCCCTCACTCAACGCCCCTCACTTAACTCCCCTCAGTCAACTCCCCTCACTTAACTCCCCTCACTCAACTCCCCTCACTCAACTCCCCTCACTTAACTCCCCTCACTCAACTCCCCTCACTCAACTCCCCTCAGTCAACTCCCCTCACTTAACTCCCCTCACTCAACTCCCCCTCACTCAACTCCCCTCACTTACCTCCCTCACTCAACCCTCCCCTCACTCAACTCCCCTCATTAACTCCCCCTCATCACTCCCCTCACTCAACTCCCCCTCACTCAACTCCCCTCCATCAACTCCCCCACTCAACCCCCACAACTCCCCTCACTCAACTCCCCTCACCTCAACTCCCCTCACTTAACTCCCCCCTCACTCAACTCCCCTCACTCAACTCCCCTCACTAAATCCCCTCACTCAACTCCCCTCACTCAACTCCCCTCACTTAACTTCCCCCTCACTCAACTCCCCCTCACTCAACTCCCCTCACTCAACCCCCCTCACTCAACTCCCCTCACTTAACTCCTCCCTCACTCAACTCCCCCTCACTCAACTCCCCTCACTCAACTCCCTCACTCAATCCCCCTCAATTCATTCCCCTCACTCAACTCCCTCACTCAACTCCCTCACTCAACTCCCCTCACTCAACTCCCTCACTCAAATCCCCTCTCAACTCCCCTCACTCATCCCCTCACTCATCCCCTCACTCAACTCCGCTCACTCAACTCCCCTCACTTAACTCCTCCCTCACTCAACTCCCCTCACTCAACTCCCCCTCACTCAACTCCCCTCACTCAACTCCCCTCACTTCATTCCCCTCACTCAACTCCCCTCACTCAACTCCCCTCACTCAACTCCCCTCACTCAACTCAACCTCACTCAACTCCCCTCACTTAACTACCCCCTCACTTAACTCCCCCCTCACTAACTCCCCTCAATCAACTCCCCTCACTTAACTCCCCTCACTCAACTCCCCTCACTCAACCCTCCCTCACTTAACTCCCCCCTCACTCAACTCCCCTCACTCAAATCCCCACTCAACTCCCCTCACTTAACTCCCCCCTCACTCATTCCCCTCACTCAACTCCCCTCACTCAACTCCCTCACTTAACTCCCCCTTCACTCAATTCCCCTCACTCAACTCCCCTCACTCAACTCCCCTCACTTAACTCCCCTCACTCAACCCCCCTCACTTAACTCCCCTCACTTAACTCCCCCCTCACTCAACTCCCCTCACTCAACTCCCCTCACTTAACTCCCCCCTCACTCAACTCCCCTCACTCAACTCCCCTCACTCAACTCCCCTCACTTAACTCCCCTCACTCAACTCCCCTCACTTAACTCCCCCCTCACTCAACTCCCCTCACTCAACTCCCCTCACTCAACTCCTGTGTCCTTTATCCCCCTTTTCCACCCTCACTTCTCCCTCTGTCCTCTGTCCTCCAACCCTTCCTCCATTTCACCATCACCTCTCCCTCTGTCCTCCAACCCTTCCTCCATTTCACCATCACTTCTCCCTCTGTCCTCCAACCCTTCCTCCATTTCACCATCACTTGTCTCTCTGTCCTCTGTCCTCCAACCCTTCCTCCATTTCACCATCACTTCTCTCTCTGTCCTCTGTCCTCCAAACCTTCCTCCATTTCACCCTCACTTCTCTCTCTGTCCTCTGTCCTCCAACCCTTCCTCCATTTCACCCTCACTTCTCTCTCTGTCCTCTGTCCTCCAACCCTTCCTCCATTTCACAATCACCTCTCCTTCTGTCCTCCTTCTCTTCCTTCCTCTGTCCTCTGTCCTCCAACCCTTCCTCCATTTCACCATCACTTCTCTCTCTGTCCTCTGTCCTCCAACCCTTCCTCCATTTCACCATCACTTCTCCCTCTGTCCTCTGTCCTCCAACCCTTCCTCCATTTCACCATCACTTCTCCCTCTGTCCTCAACCTTCCTCCATTTCACCATCACCTCTCCCTCTGTCCTCTGTCCTCCAACCCTTCCTCCATTTCACCATCACCTCTCCCTCTGTCCTCCAACCCTTCCTCCATTTCACCCTCACTTCTCCCTCTGTCCTCTGTCCTCCAACCCTTCCTCCATTTCACCATCACCTCTCCCTCTGTCCTCCAACCCTTCCTCCATTTCACCATCACTTCTCCCTCTGTCCTCCAACCCTTCCTCCATTTCACCATCACTTCTCCCTCTGTCCTCTGTCCTCCAACCCTTCCTCCATTTCACCATCACCTCTCCCTCTGTCCTCCAACCCTTCCTCCATTTCACCATCACTTCTCCCTCTGTCCTCCAACCCTTCCTCCATTTCACCATCACCTCTGTCCTCTGTCCTCCAACCCTTCCTCCATTTCACCATCACCTCTCCCTCTGTCCTCCAACCCTTCCTCCATTTCACCATCACTTCTCCTTCTGTCCTCCAACCCTTCCTCCATTTCACCATCACTTCTCCCTCTGTCCTCTGTCCTCCAACCCTCTCCATTTCACCATCACCTTCCCTCTGTCCTCCAACTTCCTCCATTTCACCATCACTTCTCCCTCTGTCCTACAACCCTTCCTCCATTTCACCATCACTTCTCCCTCTGTCCTCTGTCCTACAACCCTTCCTCCATTTCACCTTCACCTCTCCCTCTGTCCTCCAACCCTTCCTCCATTTCACCATCACTTCTCCTTCTGTCCTCCACCCTTCCTCCATTTCACCATCACTTCTCCCTCTGTCCTCTGTCCTCCAACCCTTCCTCCATTTCACCATCACTTCTCTCTCTGTCCTCCAACCCTTCCTCCATTTCACCATCACTTCTCTCTCTGTCCTCCAACCCTTCCTCCATTTCACCATCACTTCTCCCTCTGTCCTCCAACCCTTCCTCCATTTCACCCTCACTTCTCCCTCTGTCCTCTGTCCTCAACCCTTCTCCATTTCACCATCACTTCTCTCTCTGTCCTCCAACCCTTCCTCCATTTCACCATCACTTCTCCCTCTGTCCTCCAACCCTTCCTCCATTTCACCATCACCTCTGTCCTCTGTCCTCCAACCCTTCCTCCATTTCACCCTCACTTCTCCCTCTGTCCTCCAACCCTTCCTCCATTTCACCATCACCTCTCCTTCTGTCCTCCAACCCTTCCTCCATTTCACCATCACCTCTCCTTCTGTCCTCCAACCCTTCCTCCATTTCACCATCACTTCTCTCTCTGTCCTCTGTCCTCCAACCCTTCCTCCATTTCACCATCACCTCTCCTTCTGTCCTCCAACCCTTCCTCCATTTCACCATCACTTCTCCCTCTGTCCTCCAACCCTCCTCCATTTCACCATCACTTCTCCCTCTGTCCTCCACCCTTCCTCCATTCACCATCACCTCTGTCCTCTGTCCTCCAACCCTTCCTCCATTTCACCATCCTTCTCCCTCTGTCAACCCTTCCTCCATTTCACCATCACTTCTCCTCTGTCCTCCAACCCTTCCTCCATTTCACCATCACTTCTCCTCTGTCCTCCAACCCTTCCTCCATTTCACCATCACCTCTCCCTCTGTCCTCTGTCCTCCAACCCTTCCTCCATTTCACCATCACTTCTCCCTCTGTCCTCTGTCCTCCAACCCTTCCTCCATTTCACCATCACCTCTCCCTCTGTCCTCCAACCCTTCCTCCATTTCACCATCACTTCTCCCTCTGTCCTCCAACCCTTCCTCCATTTCACCATCACTTCTCTCTCTGTCCTCCAACCCTTCCTCCATTTCACCATCACCTCTCCCTCTGTCCTCCAACCCTTCCTCCATTTCACCCTCACTTCTCCCTCTGTCCTCCAACCCTTCCTCCATTTCACCATCACTTCTCTCTCTGTCCTCTGTCCTCCAACCCTTCCTCCATTTCACCATCACCTCTCCCTCTGTCCTCCAACCCTTCCTCCATTTCACCCTCACTTCTCCCTCTGTCCTCTGTCCTCCAACCCTTCCTCCATTTCACCCTCACTTCTCCCTCTGTCCTCTGTCCTCCAACCCTTCCTCCATTTCACCCTCACTTCTCCCTCTGTCCTCCAACCCTTCCTCCATTTCACCATCACTTCTCCCTCTGTCCTCCAACCCTTCCTCCATTTCACCATCACCTCTCTCTGTCCTCTGTCCTCCAACCTTCCTCCATTTCACCATCACCTCTCCCTCTGTCCTCCAACCCTTCCTCCATTTCACTCACTTCTCCCTCTGTCCTCTGTCCTCCAACCCTTCCTCCATTTCACCATCACTTCTCCCTCTGTCCTCTGTCCTCCAACCCTTCCTCCATTTCACCCTCACTTCTCCCTCTGTCCTCCAACCCTTCCTCCATTTCACAATCACCTCTCCTTCTGTCCTCCTTCTCTTCCTTCCTCTGTCCTCTAGTTCAATACCATAACAGAAGGATGTGCATCTGTGTGGGTGTGTGGTTGTGTGTGTGGTTGTGTGTGTGGTGTGTGTGTGGGTGGGGGGGGCGGGGGGGGTGGGTGGGTGGGTGTGTGTCGGTTTTGTATGTGGCTGTGTGTGAGTGTGTCTGTGCACATTTGTGTTGGTCTGCCAAGGTGGCTATTGCCCATCTTCAGAGCATGAATCTATTGCTGAGACCGTTTTTACCCCTGCTCAGTATGTGTATGTGTGTAAGATGCAATGTGTGTGAGTGTGTGTGGTGTGTGTGTGTGGCGTGTGTGTGTCTCCCTTTAGATGGCCTTTGGCCCCCAGTTCTCATTACAATGTGAGGGTATGTCAGAGTCCAGCCCTAACATCTGTCTCTGAAAGTAGAGTAGAGTAGACTAGAGCAGCCCTCTACCAGTCACTTAGAGGAAGGGTTTATATAGATCCTTTAGTACCAGAGAAACAATCCCTACAGCTAGTACCAGAGAAACAATCCCTCTGCCCCCTACAGCTAGTACCAGATAAGCAATCCCTATGCCCCCTACAGCTAGTACCAGAGAAACCATCCCGCTGCACCCTACAGCTAGTACCAGAGAAACCATCCCGCTGCACCCAACTTTTTTACCTAAATATGTAGCACCACCGAACCTCTATGGGCTGACTGTGGGCATGGTGGGAGGTGACGGGCTCGCATCATAACACTTTTCAAATGTTAAAACTGGTCCGCGATATTAGAGCAAGGATCATGAACTAGATGCAGCCGCGGGCTGGTCGGGGGGCCGGAACTTAATTACCAATCATTTGTAGACTGCAAATTGACAGCGTTGGAATACTTGACAACAGATTTCCAAAATTAAAATCAATTGGAGCTCATTTCCTGGTGTTTTTACAGTCTTTTATGTCTAACAATGAAAAAAATAACTACATTTGCTCTGAAAACTTGGGGGGCCAAATATAACCACCCGCAGGCCGCCAGTTGGGAAACCCTTTATTAGAGGATGATTTAACATCCCACCAGCAGTACCCAGTACCCAGTACCCTAAAAGTCAGCTATCAGACATTTCACACCTGCATCCTCCCCTCAAACTCTAAATATAAGTTAGCTATACAGCTGAGCCTACACTTCAGAAACCATGCAGCTGCGCCCAGCCACCAAAGGCATTTATATAGCAGAGAAACCACTCAACTACAATGTGATGCAAACACTACGTACATACCAGAGGGAAATAGAGGCTGTGTCTGAAGTGATGCTCTGGTTTGAACTAGTGCACTAAATAGGGTACAGGGTGCCATTTCCGACACGGCAGAGACATTATCATGCTGCTTCCTGATGATCCCCAAAGGGTGGTTGGCATACTGCTGGACCCTGGTCCTTCTATGTACCTGCTGCTGTGGTACATCTGGACGGACAGACAGACTAGGCAAATAGTGCTGTGTGTGTGTGTGTGTGAGTGAGTGTGTTCAGAAATAACAATTATTGCCTAAGGTCATCCTAGTTATATCCTTTATGTTGAGTGTGTTCCTTTAATGTTTTTCAAAGTCCTTGCGTCTGTGTGCTTTTGGTGTGATTTGGCCTTTCACCTGTGTGTTTGAGAGCTAGTCTTAGAACAATCCACTCCAAACTCCCTCATTGCTCAGCAGTCATGTCTTATTTACCTTTACCTCCCTCCCGCCTCCTTCTCCTTCTCCCTGTGTGTGTGTGTGTGTGCTCAGCAGAGCTTCACTGTGGAGTAAATGACTGGTCCCTGGCTGTGTGTGTGATTTTCCAGTGGTGACGGTGCTTTCATCCAAGTAGTCTCTCTGGGGTTCTGGTGCTTTCATCCAAGTAGTCTCTCTGGGGTTCCGATGCTTTCATCCATGTAGTCTCTCTGGGGTTCCGATGCTTTCATCCATGTAGTCACTCTGGGGTTCCGATGCTTTCATCCAAGTAGTCTCTCTGGGGTTCCGATGCTTTCATCCATGTAGTCACTCTGGGGTTCCGATGCTTTCATCCAAGTAGTCTCTCTGGGGTTCCGATGCTTTCATCCATGTAGTCTCTCTGGGGTTCCGGTGCTTTCATCCATGTAGTCTCTCTGGGGTTCCGGTGCTTTCATCCATGTAGTCTCTCTGGGGTTCCGGGGCTTTCATCCATGTAGTCTCTCTGGGGTTCCGGTGCGTTCATCCATGTAGTCTCTCTGGGGTTCCGGTGCTTTCATCCAAGTAGTTCTCTGGGGTTCCGGTGCTTTCAACCATGTAGTCTCTCTGGGGTTCCGGTGCTTTCATCCATGTAGTCTCTCTTTCATCCATGTAGTCTCTCTGGGGTTTCGGTGCTTTCATCCATGTAGTCTCTCTTTCATCCATGTAGTCTCTCTGGGGTTCCGTTGCTTTCATCCATGTAGTCTCTCTGGGGTTCCGGTGCATTCATCCATGTAGTCTCTCTTTCATCCAAGTAGTCTCTCTGGGGTTCCGATGCTTTCATCCATGTAGTCTCTCTGGGGTTCTGGTGCTTTCATCCATGTAGTCTCTCTGGGGTTCCGGTGCTTTCATCCATGTAGTCTCTCTGGGGTTCCGGTGCTTTCATCCATGTAGTCTCTCTTTCATCCATGTAGTCTCTCTGGGGTTCCGGTTGCTTTCACCATGTAGTCTCTCTTTCATCCATGTAGTCTCTTGGGGTTCCGGTGCTTTCATCCAAGTAGTCTCTCTGGGGTTCCGGTGCTTTCATCCAAGTAGTCTCTCTGGGGTTCCGATGCTTTCATCCATGTAGTCACTCTGGGGTTCCGATGCTTTCATCCAAGTAGTCTCTCTGGGGTTCCGATGCTTTCATCCATGTAGTCTCTCTGGGGTTCCGGTTCTTTCATCCATGTAGTCTCTCTGGGGTTCCGGTGCTTTCATCCATGTAGTCTCTCTGGGGTTCCGGGGCTTTCATCCATGTAGTCTCTCTGGGGTTCCGGTGCGTTCATCCATGTAGTCTCTCTGGGGTTCCGGTGCTTTCATCCAAGTAGTCTCTCTGGGGTTCCGGTGCTTTCAACCATGTAGTCTCTCTGGGGTTCCGGTGCTTTCATCCATGTAGTCTCTCTTTCATCCATGTAGTCTCTCTGGGGTTCCGGTGCTTTCATCCATGTAGTCTCTCTTTCATCCATGTAGTCTCTCTGGGGTTCCGTTGCTTTCATCCATGTAGTCTCTCTGGGGTTCCGGTGCATTCATCCATGTAGTCTCTCTTTCACCCATGTAGTCTCTCTTTCATCCAAGTAGTCTCTCTGGGGTTCCGATGCTTTCATCCATGTAGTCTCTCTGGGGTTCTGGTGCTTTCATCCATGTAGTCTCTCTGGGGTTCCGGTGCTTTCATCCATGTAGTCTCTCTGGGGTTCCGGTGCTTTCATCCATGTAGTCTCTCTTTCATCCATGTAGTCTCTCTGGGGTTCCGGTGCTTTCATCCATGTAGTCTCTCTTTCATCCATGTAGTCTCTCTGGGGTTCCGGTGCTTTCATCCATGTAGTCTCTCTGGGGTTCCGGTGCATTCATCCATGTAGTCTCTCTTTCATCCATGTAGTCTCTCTTTCATCCATGTAGTCTCTCTTTCATCCATGTAGTCTCTCTTTCATCCATGTAGTCTCTCTTTCATCCATGTAGTCTCTCTTTCATCCATGTTGTCTCTCTGGGGTTCCGGTGCTTTCATCCATGTAGTCTCTCTGGGGTTCCGGTGCATTCATCCATGTAGTCTCTCTTTCATCCATGTAGTCTCTCTTTTATCCATTTAGTCTCTCTTTCATCCATGTAGTCTCTCTTTAATCCATGTAGTCTCTCTTTCATCCATGTAGTCTCTCTTTCATCCATGTTGT
>NC_052329.1:10841273-11069370 GCF_016432855.1 Salvelinus namaycush | reverse complement strand
GATTTGGGGTTAGGATTGTCAGGACTCTTCTTCTCCTCCGCGTCCGTTTTTTTGTTGTGTGCCCGGTTGTCGTTGTGTTGTGTTTTTTGTTTGTTGTTTTTGAGAGAGATCGACATCTAACCCATATATAACCTCTGACCAACTCCACCTCTGGCATGTCTCCATCTATGTTACCATGCAAACACCTAACCATAACCCCTATCTTCCTCCATACCCATATCTTCCTCTATACCCATAACCCACATCTTCCTCTATAACCATAACCCCTATCTTCCTCCATACCCATATCTTCCTCTATAACAATAACCCCCATCTTCCTCTATAACCATAACCCATATCTTCCTCTATACCCATAACCTATTCCTCTATAACAATACCCATATCTTCCTCTATCCCATAACCCCTATCTTCCTCTATACCCATATCTTCCTCTATAACAATAACCCCCATCTTCCTCTTAACCATACCCATATCTCCTCTATACCCATAACACCCATATCTTCCTCTATAACCATAACCCATATCTTCCTCTATACCCATAACCCCATTCTTCCTCTATACCTACCCATAAACCATATCTTCCTCTATACCCATAACCCCTATCTCTCCTCTATAACCATAACCCCCATATCTTTTACCCTAACCCATAAACCCTATCTTCCTCCACCATATCTCCTCTATAACAATAACCCCCATCTTCCTCTATACCCATAACCCATATCTTCTCTTATACCCAAACCATATCTTCCTCTTATACCATAACCCTATCTTCCTCTATAACAATAACCCCATCTTCCTCTATACCCATAACCCATATCTCCTCTATACCATAACCCTTATCCTCGAACCATAACCCCTATCTTCCCTTAACCATAACCCCCATCTTCCTCTATACCCATAACCCATATCTTCTCTCTATAACCATAACCCCATCTTCCTCTATAACCATAACCATATCTCCTCTATACCCTATAACCCCCATCTTCCTCTATACCCATAACCCATATCTCCTCATAACCCATCACACCATATCTTCTCTATCTAACCATAACCCATATCTTCCTCTATACCCATAAACCCCAACTCCATACCCTATAACCATAACTCCTCATACCCATAACCCATATCTTCCTCATAAACCTAACCCATATCTTCCTCTATACCCATAACCCATATCTTCCTCATACATAACCCTACTAAACCCATATCTTCCTTATACCTTTATACCATAACCCACTATCTTCCTCTATACCCATACCCATATCCCTCATACCCAACCCCTATCTTCCCTATAACCATAACCCATCTTCCCTATACCTATCCCCATACTTCCGCTATAACCATAACCCCATATTCTCCTCTATACCAGACCCCTATCCTCTTAACCATAAACCATATCTTCCGCTATACCCATAACCCATCATCTTCCCTCTATAACCATAGCCCCCTATCTTCCGCATACCCATAACCCCATATTCCTACTATAACCATAACCCATATCTTCCTCTATACCCATAACCCCCATCCCCATAACCATACCCCATCCCGCCATACCACATATCTTCCCAAACAATAACCCCCATTTCGCCACCATAACCCATACTCCTTTTTTCAACCCAACCTATCCCATAACATAACCCATCTCCTCTAACCCTAACCCATATCTTCCTCTATAACCCATAACCCCTATCGTTCCTCTATACACATAAAACCCCATTCTTCCATACCCTAACCATATCTACTCTATAACCATAACCATATCTCCTCATAACCATAACCATAGATCTTCCTCTTATACCCATAACCCTATCTTCCTCTATACTAACCCAAATCTCTCCTTATAACAATCCCAATCTTCCCATCATAACCTAACTCCTCTATCAACCCATATCTTCCTCTATATACATACCAATCTCCTCTATACCCATAACCCATATCTTCCTCCTATAACCATACCCCAATCTCCTCTATAAACCATAACCATATATCTTCCTCTATACCATAACCCATATCTTCCTCTACCACATAACCCTATCTTCCTCTAACCATGACCACTATCTCTATATAAACATAAACCCAATCCTTCCTCTATACCCATAACCCATCTCTTCCTCTAACCATAACCCATATCTTCCTCTATACCCATAACCCTTATCTTCCTCTATAACCATAACCCATATCTTCCTCTATACCATAACCCATATCTTCCTCTATAACCATAACCCATATATTCCTCTATACCCATAACCCCCACTTCCTCTATACCATAACCATATCTTCCTCTATACCCATAACCCATATCTTCCTCTATAACCATAACCCATATCTTCCTCTATACCCATAACCCATATCTTCCTCTATAACCATAACCCATATCTTCCTCTATAACCATAACCCATATCTTCCTCTATACCCATAACCCATATCTTCCTCTATACCCATAACCCATCTTCCTCTATACCCATAACCCATATCTTCCTCATACCCATAACCCATATCTTCCTCTATACCCAAACCCCATCTTCCTCTATACCCATAACCCATATCTTCCTCTATACAATAACCCCCATCTTCCTCTATACCCATAACCCATATCTTCCTCTATAACCATAACCCATATCTTCCTCATAACAATAACCCCCATCTCCTCTATACCCATAACCCATCTTCCGCTATACCCATAACCCATATCTCCCTCTATACCCATATCTTCCTCTATACCCATTACCCATATCTTCCTCTATACCATAACCCATATCTTCCTCTATAACCATAACCCATATCTTCCTCTATAACCATAACCCATATCTTCCTCTATAACCATAACCCATATCTTCCTCTATAACCATGACCCATATCTTCCTCTATACCCATAACCCATATCCTCTATAACCATAACCCCCATCTCCTCTATACCCAAACCCCCATCTTCCTCTGTACCCATAACCCATATCTTCCTCTATAACCATAACCCATATCTTCCTCTATACCCATAACCCTATCTTCCTCTATACCCATAACCCATATATCCCCTATAACCATAACCCATATCTTCCTCATACCCATAACCCATATCTTCCTCTATAACCCATAACCCCTATCTTCCTCTATACCCATAACCCCTATCTCCTCTATAACCCATAACCCATATCTTCCTCTATACCCATAACCCATACTTCCTCTATAACCATAACCCATATCTTCCTCTATACCCATAACCCCTATCTTCCTCTATAACCATAACCCATATCTTCCTCTATACCCATAACCCATATCTTCCTCTATAACCATAACCCCCATCTTCCTCTATACCCATAACCCCTATCTTCCTATATAACCATAACCCATATCTTCCTCTATACCCATAACCCCCATCTTCCTCTATAACCATAGCCCCTATCTTCCTCCATACCCATATCTTCCTCTATAACAATAACCCCCATCTTCCTCTATACCCATAACCCATATCTTCCTCTATACCCATAACCCCTATCTTCCTCTATACCCATAACCCATATCTTCCTCTATACCCATAACCCATATCTTCCTCTATACCCATAACCCCTATCTTCCTCTATAACAATAACCCCCATCTTCCTCTATACCCATAACCCATATCTTCCTCTATAACATAACCCATATCTTCCTCTATAACCATAACCCATATCTTCCTCTATACCCATAACCCCCATCTTCCTCTATACCCATAACCCATATCTTCCTCTATAATCATAACCCATATCTTCCTCTATAACCATAACCCATAACTTCCTCTATACCCATAACCCATATCTTCCTCTATACCCATAACCCATATCTTCCTCTATACCCATAACCCATATCTTCCTCTATAACCATAACCCATATCTTCCTCTATAACCATAACCCATATCTTCCTCTATACCCATAACCCATATCTTCCTCTATACCCATAACCCCTATCTTCCTCTATACCCATGACCCCTATCTTCCTCTATAACCATAACCCATATCTTCCTCTATACCCATAACCCATATCTTCCTCTATAACCATAACCCATATCTTCCTCTATACCCATAACCCTTATCTTCCTCTATAACCATAACCCATATCTTCCTCTATACCCATAACCCATATCTTCCTCTATAACCATAACCCATATATTCCTCTATACCCATAACCCCCATCTTCCTCTATACGCATAACCCATATCTTCCTCTATACCCATAACCCATATCTTCCTCTATAACCATAACCTATATCTTCCTCTATACCCATAACCCATATCTTCCTCTATAACCATAACCCATATCTTCCTCTATAACCATAACCCATATCTTCCTCTATACCCATAACCCATATCTTCCTCTATACCCATAACCCCCATCTTCCTCTATACCCATAACCCATATCTTCCTCTATACCCATAACCCATATCTTCCTCTATACCCATAACCCCCATCTTCCTCTATACCCATAACCCATATCTTCCTCTATAACAATAACCCCCATCTTCCTCTATACCCATAACCCATATCTTCCTCTATACCCATAACCCATATCTTCCTCTATAACAATAACCCCCATCTTCCTCTATACCCATAACCCCATCTTCCGCTATACCCATAACCCATATCTCCCTCTATACCCATATCTTCCTCTATACCCATTACCCATATCTTCCTCTATAACCATAACCCATATCTTCCTCTATAACCATAACCCATATCTTCCTCTATAACCATAACCCATATCTTCCTCTATAACCATAACCCATATCTTCCTCTATAACCATGACCCATATCTTCCTCTATACCCATAACCCATATCTTCCTCTATAACCATAACCCCCATCTTCCTCTATACCCATAACCCCCATCTTCCTCTGTACCCATAACCCATATCTTCCTCTATAACCATAACCCATATCTTCCTCTATAACCATAACCCATATCTTCCTCTATACCCATAACCCATATCTTCCTCTAAACCCATAACCCCCATCTTCCTCTATACCCATAACCCATATCTTCCTCTATAACCATAACCCATATCTTCCTCTATACCCATAACCCATATCTTCCTTTATACCCATAACCCCCATCTTCCTCTATACCCATAACCCATATCTTCCTCTATAACCATAACCCATATCTTCCTCTATACCCATAACCTCTATCTTCCTCTATAACCATAACCCCCATCTTCCTCTATAACCATAACCTCTATCTTCCTCTATAACCATAACCCCCATCTTCCTCTATACCCATAACCCCCATCTTCCTCTATAACCATAACCCCCATCTTCCTCTATACCCATATCCCCCATCTTCCTCTATACCCATAACCTCTATCTTCCTCTATAACCATAACCCCCATCTTCCTCTATACCCATAACCCCCATCTTCCTCTATAACCATAACCCCCATCTTCCTCTATACCCATAACCCCCATCTTCCTCTATACCCATAACCCCCATCTTCCTCTATACCCATAACCCCCATCTTCCTCTATACCCATAACCCCCATCTTCCTCTATACCCATAACCCCCATCTTCCTCTATACCCATAACCCCCATCTTCCTCTATACCCATAACCCCCATCTTCCTCTATAACCATAACCCCCATCTTCCTCTATACCCATAACCCCCATTTTCCTCTATACCCATAACCCCCATCTTCCTCTATACCCATAACCCCCATCTTCCTCTATACCCATAACCCCCATCTTCCTCTATACCCATAACCCCCATCTTCCTCTATACCCATAACCCCCATCTTCCTCTATACCCATAACCCCCATCTTCCTCTATACCCATAACCCCCATCTTCCTCTATACCCATAACCCCCATCTTCCTCTATAACCATAACCCCCATCTTCCTCTATACCCATATCCCCCATCTTCCTCTATACCCATAACCTCTATCTTCCTCTATAACCATAACCCCCATCTTCCTCTATACCCATAACCCCCATCTTCCTCTATACCCATAACCCCCATCTTCCTCTATACCCATAACCCCCATCTTCCTCTATAACCATAACCCCCATCTTCCTCTATACCCATAACCCCCATTTTCCTCTATACCCATAACCTCTATCTTCCTCTATAACCATAACCCCCATCTTCCTCTATACCCATAACCCCCATCTTCCTCTATAACCATAACCCCCATCTTCCTCTATACCCATAACCTCTATCTTCCTCTATACCCATAACCTCTATCTTCCTCTATAACCATAACCCCCATCTTCCTCTATAACCATAACCTCTATCTTCCTCTATAACCATAACCCCCATCTTCCTCTATACCCATAACCCCCATCTTCCTCTATACCCATAACCCCCATCTTCCTCTATACCCATAACCCCCATCTTCCTCTATACCATAACCTCTATCTTCCTCTATAACCATAACCCCCATCTTCCTCTATACCCATAACCCCCATCTTCCTCTATACCCATAACCCCCATCTTCCTCTATACCATAACCTCTATCTTCCTCTATACCCATAACCCCCATCTTCCTCTATACCCATAACCCCCATCTTCCTCTATACCATAACCTCTATCTTCCTCTATAACCATAACCTCTATCTTCCTCTATAACCATAACCCCCATCTTCCTCTATACCCATAACCCCCATCTTCCTCTATAACCATAACCCCCATCTTCCTCTATACCCATAACCTCTATCTTCCTCTATAACCATAACCCCCATCTTCCTCTATACCCATAACCCCCATCTTCCTCTATAACCATAACCCCCATCTTCCTCTATACCCATAACCCCCATCTTCCTCTATAACCATAACCCCCATCTTCCTCTATAACCATAACCTCTATCTTCCTCTATAACCATAACCCCCATCTTCCTCTATAACCATAACCCCCATCTTCCTCTATACCCATAACCTCTATCTTCCTCTATACCCATAACCCCCATCTTCCTCTATAACCATAACCTCTATCTTCCTCTATAACCATAACCCCCATCTTCCTCTATACCCATAACCCCTGTATCTATGAAACTGGTAGTGACCATGGAAACATGTCCACCATCTCTCTTAGGTGTGGACTCCATGTCCAACTATGAGCAGGTGATCAGACAGGTGCATTACCACAACTGGTACCCCGCCCAGACCCCAGACAGGAAGTTCCGTCTCACCTGCTCCGAGCTCAACGGACGCTACACCAGCAATGAGTACACCCTGCAGGTCAGTGGACTAGAGAGTGGAACGATAAAGATATAGGAATTCCAATGTTCCTGTGCTTTTAGAGATTACATTTGTTAAGACAATTCCTGACTTGAGACCCCTTTCCTTCTATGTTCTTGCTCTAGCCAGAAAGCCTCTGACAGTTGTGTGTCTAATAGTCCTTATTTGTAGTTTACTCTTGTATTTTCTGAGACATTTATCTTATTATACCTATAACCTTGCTCTCTATTCTTGCCCCACCCAGATCAGTGTACTCCACAAATCAGAGGCTGGGGAGCATGTCAATCACATGGTAGCCCCGCCCCAGTACATGCAAGTGGTTCATCATCCGGCCATGGTCCACAGTCTATACCCCACACACGGTTCAGGTAAGACTGTAGAATCATCAGTCTATACCCCACACACAGCTCACTATAGAATCATCAGTCTATACCCCACACACGGTTCAGGTAAGACTGTAGAATCATCAGTCTATACCCCACACACAGCTCACTATAGAATCATCAGTCTATACCCCACACACAGCTCAGGTAGGACTTCACCATCAAGCCTGATAATTCTGTTCCAGACCAACATTAGCACACCTAATTCAATTAATCAAATGTGTTGATGAGCAGTTGATGAGTTGAAGTGGGTGTGTTCATAGATCTTCAGGACCCAGTGAGTCCACTCTATTGCTAGCACAGAGACAGTGATACATCTTAGTTAAAAACAGAGAGAGGCTGGTGAAAAGGACCCTACAGATCTCAATCTTGAAAACTGTGTGCGCATGTGTAAATAGCTACTATTATGAGAGAGAGAGAGAGAGAGAGAGAGAGAGAGAGAGAGAGAGAGAGAGAGAGAGAGAGAGAGAGAGAGAGAGAGAGAGAGAGAGAGAGAGAGAGAGAGAGAGAGAGAGAGAGAGAGAGAGAGAGAGAGAGAGAGAGAGAGAGAGAGAGAGAGAGAGAGAGAGAAGGGAATAGAAAAAGATTTTCCGATAGTGTCTTTAATGAAGTGAATAATGTACATTGTTCTGTTAGGAGACCATACACACCCTCTAGCAACATTCTGTGTGCATTCATGTATATATACTGAGGGGGCTTTTACATGAGAGAGATCAATGGCTATGGATTGGTCTTTAAAAAATCTCTGTCTGTGTGTTTAATAAGGAAGCAGACTGAATCAAATGACCAATTAAAAGCTGGATGTAGCTGGATGAACACACACATTTCTAATATCTTCTCTGAAGGAGAGAGAGAGGAGGCAGGGTGGTGATCTTATTTTGAAAGTACAGTACAGATAAACATTACAGATCAAGGACCTTCTGTTTGTTTGTGTGTGTGTGTGTGTGTGTGTGTGTGTGTGTGTGTGTGTGTGTGTGTGTGTGTGTGTGTGTGTGTGTGTGTGTGTGTGTGTGTGTGTGTGTGTGTGTGTGTGTGTGTGTGTGTGTGTGTGTGTGTGTGTGTGTGTGTGTGTGTGTGTGTGTGTGTGTGTGTGTGTGTGGTAATGCACCCATTATGTGTTCGTGCGTACAACTAAGATATTTTAGTTGTGTGCAAAACCAAATATTTGTAATGTGTGTGGGTGCACCATGTTACTTAACATACATTAACATTACCTTTCCCCCCAGGAGTCCCCAGTGCTGCCACAGTGGTGATAGTGATCTGTATCGCCGCCCTGGTGGTGGTGGTTGTGCTAGGCATCTACCGTATTCACCTGACACACCAACAGGAGGGCAGGAGCTCAGACACAACCAAGGAGGGAGAGCTGGACTGGGACGACTCAGCGCTCAATATCACAGTCAATCCTATGGAGGTAAGGGGAAGAGGGGGGAGACTGAAAACAAAACAGTGGGGGAGAGGCGAGGGAGGAATAAAGGAAGGAAGGTGAGTGTTGTAGGGACCAGATGTTGGAACAGCCTTAAGGGCAGTAAGTAGGAGGAGGCAGCAGGATCAGGGGCAAGATACTGTCCAGTATATTAACAGTGAAAGGTGGTTCCAGGTGAATGACAAAATCCTATGAATAGTTACATAATCTTTACAGAATACAGGTTTGAATAGAAATCAAAACCCTGAGCCTCAATCAGGCCTACCCTGCCAAACCAACAGTAGCAGGTTGGGGTATACCAGGTTATGGACAGCCTCCCACACAGCTCACATACCAAACCAACAGTAGCAGGTTGGGGTATACCAGGTTATGGACAGCCTCCCACACAGCTCACATACCAAACCAACAGTAGCAGGTTGGGGTATACCAGGTTATGGACAGCCTCCCACACAGCTCACATACCAAACCAACAGTAGCAGGTTGGGGTATACCAGGTTATGGACAGCCTCCAAAACACCTCACAGACCAGAGCTAGAACATCACTCCAGCTCATAGGTGAAACAGGTACCTTTATACCTATGGCCCCTCCTTATGGAACCTACCATTAAACATGGTGCTCTTTACCCATTAAATCATGTAACAGGCATCGTCATTATATTACATATTACATCTAAATAAACATCTTAAACATTCCTGGCTTATCCTCAATGCGGGAAATCTTTAAATGAATGAATACACATTTCATAACAATAGTTCTGCAATCTGCGTATGGTCCCATTACGCACGGACATGATAGACAAGACATGGAGCTCCGAGATGTGCCAACTTCAAACACAGGACACATTACAATATGGAAATAAACAAACTTCTTTCTTGTCAGTGTAGCAGGTGTTCATGTGCACCTAAACATCACATCCACTTGGAGGATTGCAAAAGGGTCAATTAATACATTTAAGTATGAAACTGAAATTCGTCACAACGCAACTTCACCAAACATTTGCTCGACACACAATTAGCCTTACGCACAATAAATAGCCATGATACTGGCAAAAGAGGGAAATAACAACAGTATTCACCTTTAGGATAAATGAATTACTAGATATATGGGGACACATGAATGCGCTAAACAAGGGGAATTCAATAATTAGTGACGAGAGGTACTGAGTTAGCTTCGTCACAGTAAGAAAAGAGAGAATGGACTGAAATAGAGTAACGAAGATAGAGGGCAGAGGGAGGAATGGCAGGGAAGAGGAGAGAAAGGGAGAAATGGGACATAGTGAAACAGAGTAGGATACACAAGGGCCACAGTAATCAGCTCCAGAACCTGTTACACAGCTGTTGCCTCTCTGTGCCCCATGCAGAGCTTCCAGGAGCCCCAGGAAGCTGAGGAAGAGGCCAGTGAGGAGGAGGAGGAAGATGAAGAGGATGACATCACCAGCACAGAGTCAGACGACAGCGAGGAGGAGGAGGTCCCAGGAGCTCACAGGGTACAACAGAGCAGCAAGAGGGGCCAGCTGGACTGGGACAACTCTACATTAACCTACTGAATAAAATTATACATGCACACTGATGCACACACATACACACTGATGTATATACACACACGCTGAGGCATCAACATACTCACTACTATAAAATAAATTGTTCAAATCATGAGACTACCTGAGATTTCTCTGAGTTGAGGTAACATCTCCCCCTACTGGTGAAAAAGGAAATGGTATTAAGAATAGAATGAGCACTATGTGATAACACACATAAACACATACACATCACACACACACACATACACATCACACACACACACATACACATCACACACACACACACACACACACACACACATCACACACACACACACATACACGTCACACACACACACACGTCTCACACACACGTCACACACACACACACACATACACGTCACACACACACACATACACGTCACACACACACACATACACATACACGTCACACACATACACACATACACGTCACACACACACACATACGTCACACACACACACATCCGTCACACACACACACACACGCACGCACGCACACACACACACACACACACACACACACACACACACACACACACACACACACACACACACACACACACACACAACACCAGCCTGTATTTAAAAAGACTCCTTTCCTTTATGTCAAACTATGTGGTGTTAACTAAAGGCTACCCTGTGGTACTCCAATGCTGTAATACTATCCTGTGGTCTTGAGTACCCCAGACCTCAAGCCCTAGTCCACAAGCTGAAACCTTACCTACTGTTTTTTACTGAGACTGTGAAAAAAAAAAAAAAAAATGTGAAAATACTGTATACGACTGAAATTGCTTGTCAAACATCTGTTTTCCACCTATTTTTTCAGGGTCTAAAATCTTGTCTGAGAAACTGTGGTCCTATAGGTCGCTGTGATCTTTTGTAATGGTAACAACCAACTAATGAAACAAATACCAAATGATAGTCTTTGGGTGGAGTTTTCCTTTAAGATGGTACAGTCCAGTATAGGGGAACACCTTCGATCCTTACCTTGATACACTATATTGCAAAAGTATGTGGACACCCCATCAAATTAGTGGATTCGGCTATTTCAGTCACACCCGTTACTGATGGGTGTATAAAATCGAGCTCACAGCCATGCAATCTCCATAGACACACAATGTCAGTAGAATGGCCCTACTTAAGAGCTCAGTGACTTTCAACATGGCATCAACATGGCACTGTCATTGGATGTCACCTTTCCAACAAGTTAGTTCATCAAATTTCTGCCCTGCTAGAGCTGCCCCTGTCAACTGTAAGTGCTGTTATTGGGAAGTGGAAACATCTAGGAGCAACAACGGCTCAGCCGTGAGGGGAAGGCCACAGAAGCTCACAGAACGGGACCGCCGAGTACTGAAGCGCGTAGTGAGCTAAAAGATTATGTCCTCGGTTGCAACACTCACTACCGAATTCAAAACTGCCTCTGGAAGCAACGTCAGCACAAGAACTGTTTGTCAGGAGCTTCATGAAATTGGTTTCCATGGCCGAGCAGCCACACACAAGCCTAAGATCACCATGTGCAATGCCAAGCATCAGCTGGAGTGGTGTAAAGCTCACCGCCACTGGACTCTGGAGCACTGGAAACGTTCTCTGGAGTGATGAATCACTCTTCTCCATCTGGCAGTCCGACAGACGAATCTGGGTTCCAGGAGAACGATACCTGCACAAATGCGTAGTGCCAACTGTAAAGTTTGGTGGAGGAGGAATAATGGTCTGGGGCTGTTTTTCATGGTTCGGGCTAGGCCCCTTAGTTCCAGTGAAGGGAAATCTTAATGCTAAGGAATACAATGACATTCTAGATTATGCTATGCTTCCAACTTTGTGGCAACAGTTTGGGGAAGGCCCTTTCCTGTTTCAGCATGACAATGCCCCCGTGCACAAAGCAAGGTTTTCTCACGCAATTGCACACCCTATAGAAATGTTGCGCAACATTAGCTCATGGGAACTCATGAAGTGTTTGATTAGATTTTCGATTACATTTTCATTGATGTCAGAGTGATTAGAGGGACAATACAGTGCTGAGTACCAGGCAGTTAGCAAGTTTGGTAGACTACTAATTACCATCAGCAGCATAAGAGCTCGGTATTCCAATTCATTCCAATGGTGTTAGATGGTGTTGAGGTCAGGGCTCTGTGCAGGCCAGTCAAGTTCTTCCACACCGATCTCGACAAACCATTTTGGTATGTAGGGCTGTTGCGGTGACCTTATTACCGGTGTGGTGGTAATAAGGTCACCGCAACAGCCCTACATACCAAAATGGTTTGTCGAGATCGGTGTGGAAGAACTTGACTGGCCTGCACAGAGCCCTGACCTCAACACCATCTAACACCATTGGAATGAATTGGAATGCCGACTGCAAGCCAGGCATAATCGGCCAACATCAGTGCCCGACATCACTAATGCTCTTGTGGCTGAATGGAAGCAAGTCCCCGCAGCAATGTTCCAACATCTAGTGGAAAGCCTTCCCAGAAGAGTGGAGGCTGTTATAGAAGCAAAGGGGGGACCAACTCCATATTAATGCCCATGATTTTGGAATGAGATGTTTGACGAGCAGGTGTCCACACACTTTTGGTCATGTAGTGTATCTGTGTTCAGTATATCATACCTTTTGTCCATTGCATCAAATTAAAATTTAAGACGAAATAAGAAAAAAATATTATTGCATTGATTTGCAATATTTTAATACCTGAAAAATATGTTGGGTTTATTGCAATGGAATATATTTTATTTATCACTGCGTATTTAAGCCTGGATGAGGTGTCTAGGTGATTTTACATTTGGCGTAACCAATGGCACTAAACAATCTTTATTTGTTTTTTGATTGGTGTCCTGTTGGAGATGTTGTAGTTACTTGAGGCATAATCATGCAGTTGCAACATTACAGAATGTTCAGATAGAAATATGTTGCATAGAACAGTCACGTTTCTCTGTCATGCAAAACAATAACCATGTCAGCTCCATGCATTTAATTTCTATCTTCAATATTCTGTACCCAACTGAATAAGCACCCAGGTGAAAGTTGACCTTGCCTGTTCTGGTTTGTTTGGACACACTATAAGAGAGAAGGAACCTTGTACATTTTGATATGTTCCTCTTACCTGTACATACTGACTAGAGTAGGTGACCCTGCCCTGAACCTAGCGAAGCTCCTCCCTCTGTTCATCTGTATGTATGCACCCCCCTCCCCCCATCTCTATGTACTAACCCGCCCATGTCAATTAAATCTGTTCATATCACACCAAACCCACCCCTCTCTCTATGTTTGTATCTCAATGTTCAGTTCATTCCAAATGGCTGTGCTTTCTGTCTCTGTTAAGACAGGCAAGACAAACAGACACCACTGTTCCTACATTTTAGGATGGGAGACAACAGTGGGAAATTATCATGGAAGTTAAACCAATTTAAACCCAACTTAAACTGGTTAATGGGCAGGGCATGTATAGGGTGTTGTCTTCTGTCTTTCTGTAGTCAATCCCAGCAATCCCCTTACCCCTATCGTACACAGTACACCTATTACAAAATGTTATTTTACCTGCCATGAGGAGAAATTGAAAGTTTCTATTGTCTTCATTTTGGTATTTGACTGTGTGACCCTGCTTGATGTATTCCTTCCCGGGGATAGTCCTTTGGTTCTAGCTGTACCCGTACCCCCTTTGAACCTTGCTGGACTTTGCATCAATCCTCCCCAATGGTCTCCCAACGTTTGTTTTAGAACAGTGGTCACCAACATTTGAGTCAAGATCACTTTCGCAGTCAAAAGGCAAGCCAATATCTACCACTCAGATAATTATTTTTTACATTAACCTAATAAAAACAGCTCTGTAGGAATGAGATTTGTGCAGTACACTTAATACATTATCTTAGCATATTGGCTATATGCCTGGCCTGCCAATATTATTTTTCTCAGACCATATTATATTACAAAACTCGAGCTTTGATAACAAACTAGATCAGTTGGTGTAGCACTTGTGAGGCACAGCTGAGCATGAATTGAAATAATTCGCTTTTTTATTTTACTGGACTGATGGTACCTGCTTCTGATGGGCATGGTGATTTTAAGACAACTGGGAACTCTGAAAAAACGAGGTTGAACGATTGAACGATTGAAAGACAATGAATCCCGAGTTCCCAGTTATTTGGGGAAAAAACAGTCTCAGTGGACGGATGGAGTGAGCAGCAGACGGTCCTTGCTCTCCTTCCTTTCCTCCAGTGGGACTGACTAGAGAGAGGGGACACAGTCTTCCACCTGATGGCAAAACTCGAGTCGCACCACACCTGCCTCGGCACAAATTCATGTTGTTCCTATGACCAGCGAAAGTGAAATACTCCTCGATATTAAAATACACACGACGAGCTGCTAATAATAATAAATACGCAGGGCTATCCATACACTTGGCTACTCGTTCATTTTCCGGGGTCGTGGAAGATGTAGGTAGGCACCGTGAATTGAGCTATCCGATTGGCCAGCCCCAAAAGCGCACTCGATTTAGCCACATATCTCCCGGTCCGCTGGGTAGGCGGAGTTGAACTTTTCAGACAAATGAAATGGTTAAAAATGGGAACACTTTGCCTACCCGGTGCCCAGGGCTTCTGAATCAAGTTGAACGTACTGTCAACAGAGGCAACACGGAAAAAAGGAGCGCAAGCTTATGCCGTTATCGTTGGCTTTTCTACAGAAATGTTTGGTGATAGACTAGGAATGCCTTGAAGATCAACATGTCAATCAACATTAAATAAAGGTTAAATTTATAAAATAAATAAAAATCGCGATCCACCGGTTGGTGACCACTGTTATAGAAGAAGAAGAAGGTGAAAATAAATATCATCCTTGTAAAATGTGTAAAACCTTTTTTCGGTTTTTCTTGATTTTTTCTTTGGACTGTTTTTCTTAGTTTACTTTAGATGGTCACTACAACACTTTCTGTAAATTGACCAATAAAGACTTGTTTTAGAATCTAGCTGTGTCTCATTCATTCTGCAGTCACTTATCAATTTATTCAATACAGAAAACAACTAGGCCTAGAGAATGTGTGAATTAAAATGGGGTGGGAAATACTCAGCCGCGGGTCACTAATTAGTCATATAGTTAAGTCTATGGACATTTCAGTCTATGGTATTACAAAGCTATGAAAGGTATTAGACCAATTTAACAGTTTAACCCTCCTGTTATGTTAGTTTCATGTTAATTAATTCTGTGTTCCCGGTCCAAAATGACCGTCCCATTATAGCTGATTATAAATCCATAATAATACATATATCACCTAATGTTATGTTAGATCTTTTTATCAACTTAAATTCTTGTGATCATTACAAGTTTTGAAATTCTATTTGCTATTTATGGCCTGTAGGCCTCGTTGACCTGAGCTCGTACAACTCTTTTTAGAGTAAAAAAACCTGGATTATTGGATTATTTTGACTATAGCATATACTCAGATGAAACCTATTGTGCTATTTATCACTGACTACTTTGTGTCAAAGTTTAACAAGGACTCTCTACTCCTCACCAGTGTCATGATCAAAGATATGATCAAGAGCCTCGCATACAGTATATTGTTTGATCATTGTGCTGCCATAGAATGAATTGTGAGCAAGGCCTCAAAAAAGCTTTATATACCAGAGCTGCAAGAAAAGTTCTATATATTATTGAAACAATTTTGCGATTGTTTGTGAGAATGCCAACAGGTGTGGTTCCCGTGGAGGAAAGATTCTATTGGGGAAAGGTTACCGTGGGGGTTGCCATGGAAGCCAAGAAGGGGAGTGTGTGTTTAATCCAATGTCAAATTTAATACAATGTCTCCATCTAGTGGCCATTTCTAGTGATGTGTTTATTGGTAGTGTTTATCAACTTTTTCCCCACTTCGAAGAAATAGGCTGTAGAGAATCATATTAAAGCGCTGGGCTTGGAATTTGACCAAGTTACCACATAATTCGGCCGCCACGGACGCTGCCATAATAACGTCATAGACGGCCGAAAGTGTACGTCATAGTAAAACAGCTGAGATATTCCCGCGAGTTTCATTTTTTGATCACACTCAGACGTGCTGAAGAACGTAAGTGCCTCAGTAGCGGTCCATCTGCAATGCAATGAAAAATGCAGATTAATTAACTAGATTAGGCTAATTAAATATAAAGATCTCTAGTAGAATTTGCAACCAAAATGTAGGCCAATGAGTGAAATAGAAAGTAGGCTAGCCTAACGAGCGAAATCTAATAATGACATGGTTTTCTTTAGGATATCGCATAAAATACAATTGGGAATCTGTTATCTAATACAAGAATGCTTGGTACTGATTCTGAATCCGGCTGTTGGCCGCGCTTGAGGTCTTCGAAGAAGCGCAACAACCCCAAAGCCAAACACGCAGGAAAGGAGATAGGGTATGAAGCCTGAAACAGATAAAAAGCCTAACAAGTACTGAAGTAGTGCCATATATTATTTTTTATTTTTATATGGACAGGAATAACAGAAATAGTCATCTGAAAATGTCTGGCATAGTGGGGGGATGATATTGTAGTGTAACTGTGATGACTACATTAGTATTTTTTCCAGCTCTCCCCTCTCTGACCCCTAAGCCTGCCTGTTACCCCTTCTAGCTCTCAGGATGCCCAGACAAAAACTGAGCTTGATCCAGTGACCCGCTCCCTGGCTCTCCACCTGTGCTGCCCAGCCTGTGACACTCTCCTCCTCCAGCCTGTGTCTCTGCCCTGTGGCCACTGCCTCTGCCGGCCTTGCCTGGAAGGCGTCCGCAAGAAGCCATCCAGCACCAAGGCCTCTGATGCCGCGCAACCTCAGCCCTGCTCCCAGTGCCCCTGCTGCCTGGTCCACTACTCCCTCCAGCCCGGCGAGGCCTGGCCCTTCCCAGAGAACCTTCTCCTGGCTAACGTGGCTGAGCAGCTCCTGGAAAGGCTTGAGGGCCTGAGACGGGTGAAGCAACCCAAAACAAAAACACCCGTGCCAAGAAGTTACCCCTGAGGGTGACCGCCTGCGAGATCTGCTCTAAGCAGCGCAAGGCCCAGCGCTACTGCCAAACCTGCGGCCTCAACTACTGTGCCAAGTGCCTGAGAAAACTCCATGGCAAACGGGCATTCCAGGCCCACGTGCTGACGGAGCCCGTGGAGAGCGGGTGCCGCGATCCATGCCCCATCCACCACGACCGCTCCCTGTCCCACTGTTGCCTTGACGACGGAGCTCTGGGGTGCCAGGGGTGCATGGAACAGGGGCACCAGGGACACGATGTGTCACCAGTCCACGAGGCCCGCGCCCACAGGGAGTTGGGCATCTGCAATTCCCTAGAGCAGGCTAGGAAGGGTAAGGTCATGTCTACTACTCTAATTTCATGGATTTATGTCATTAATTTGACATCTTAATGTTGCTGCACAAACAGCTTTTGTTCAGTTAATTAGCTTTCATAAGTGCAGCCAGAATCTACCAGTGCTAAGCTTTCACATCTTAATTACTGCAAGTAAAAAATACATTCTCAAAATCCCATCTTTGTGAACCACAGTAATGGTAGCCAATGTTCCCTCAAAAAAAATTAGGCACTGAGCAAATTTCAGGTCTGCTGAGTACAAACTTGAACATCTAGAAAATTCAGTGCAAATTCCAGCGCAAGTTTACTGTGAACACTGAGGTCGTACTCGCTTTAAGTTCCAGTTTTAACAGTGGTCAGGTAGGCTACTATGGATATTTGATCATAATGTATGTCTATCAGAGTGGCCTACCATCAAAAACAATGGGGAAAAATACATCCCATAACATTTTGTGCTCTTGTCGGAAGCAACCCCTCCCCCATCGTTGACTAGAAATTAGCGATAACCGGGCTAATAACTCACTAACTAGCAAAGAATATGAACAAATGTGCACAGATGGCTTCAGCTTTGATCTCAAAACAAGCGCATCTACTCGTGACCGCTCATGCTGTTAACACAGTCAAGTTCAAAGTGAATGGCACAGATCCATATATGACTATGGCTATTTGCATATAGGCCTACTGCAGCTCTGATTGGTTATGGCGCTGTAGAGTAGGGGTCTGAGTCATGCCTGTCAATGCAATAGAATAATACGCCAATGCTCTCTGCCTACAAGAAAATCTCTTACACAGTTTGTTTTGCATACTAAGTCTTGCATAGTTTGTTTTGTTTCAGTATGTTACATTGAAAGTGGCTAATATTGCGTTGATTTGAGCACAATTTTCCACAGTATAGTGAAACGTTGATAGTGTTAACTAAAGGGAAAAACTAGGAAGTTGAGTGAAGTTCAAACTCATGCTTCTCTGCATGGGCTGATATTTCTTCTGCCCGGCCATCCGAGGGGAGCTGCGCGCCCACGCACGTGCACGTGCACAGATTAGAGGGAATATTATGTCAAACAGATTACTTGCAGCAGAGTAAACTCAAAGTTAATTCATTAAAAGTTAATACAGGAAGTTAAGTTTGTATCAGATGTTTATTGCTGCACCCGTCACGTGGCTGTAGTGAAGTCCCAGTGTGAAGCTGACATGGTGTCCATGGACCAGTTGAGGGCCCGGACGGGCTCCTACGGCACCGAGCTAAGACGCCGTGTGCGCGAGGGCTTCCTGTCTATCCGTAATGTCCTGCTAGACCAGGAGGCATTGCTGCTCTCACACCTGGAAAACCTGACCTCCAGCACCTGCAGCGGAGCCATTGACTTCCTCCAGACCTCTGCCCCACTCCTGAGCTCCCTGACTGGGCTGGAGCCCAACACTGTGGCCTTCCTGACCGGGGCCATGGCTCTGACCCAGTGGCTGCAGAGGGTCAACGGGGACATTCATCGCTCTGCCCTGACTCTCCAGGAGGGGGAGCCCTTCAAGGGGATGAAGATGGACTTTGATGCTCTCTTTAGGGACCTGCAGGGCCTGCTGGGGACCCACCTCCACTGGAAGAGCCCCGAAGTGGCTGCAGTGGTTGCCGTGGCGACCGGCATGGAGGCAGCCATTTTGGAGGGGTGCTGCGAGGTGGTGCAGCTGCCATCATGCCCAGGGACCCCCCACCGCACCCTGGCGGACTCACCCCGGACCCCCAGGAGCCACAGGAAGCTGGTGATGGAGGAACAGCTGGGCCTGTCAGCTGGGGACTGCAGCGATAAGGAACGCCATCTGCTGCCCAGGCCCCCCATCATCTACCAGCACATCGTCAGTGGAGCCACTGTGGAGGTACAGTTAAACAGCAACTATGGACTTATTCAGAAATTAAACTTCAAATGTATTGTTTTATATCTATGTAGAAGTTATCCAATATGTTGATAGCTATTTATCTGTCTGTGTAGATCTTCTGGATGCTGCCCATGGGCGGAGGTGAAGACCTTTGACATCCACTTCCAGGATGCGGTTATCTTGGGGATGGCCATGGAGGAGGGGAAGGGAGTGGTCCTGGTGGGGCTGAAGACCTGCAACCTGCAGACGGCCGGGCTCTGCCTAGACACACACTACCTGTTCCGGGCACGCTCTGTCAACAGCCACGGGGCCGGCGTGTGGAGCTCCTCCTACAGAGTGAGAGTGGTATTACATGACCAATGACATTCACTGACTGATTGTGAGCCCAATCCTATTTTGATGTACATGAGTATTACTAACAACTAACTTGTTCATGTTGTCATTGTTCCCAGGTGAACACCGAGTGCCAGGGAGATGAGGCCAAGGCAGCCGTGACACAGGAAATCTAACTCTTACAACAGGAAATAAAGATCCCACACATCAAATCTCATACTCCATATGTCTACTTACAATCTGCCCTTTACACATATTACCTTACATTATCAAACAGAAACATACACTGCATAACAAAAATAAAGCAAGTAACTTTGAAAAAGTGAGTTATTCCATTTTTTCAATAAACACAATGCACACATCTTGTTGCTATGTGGAATTTGTTCCTAACTAATTCACCTGGTTAAATAAAGGCTAATCAGAATAAAATTGTATTGACCACTTGAAAATAGAAATTATAGTCTTCGTCACGTCTCGGTGCCCCGAGCAAACAGTGTAAATCTTTCTTTAATCACCTATGAAAAAAAACACTCATTAGCATCAGGCTAACGAGTCCTAGGTGACCCTCTCGTTATACAACATTAAATAATGACATCCTATTACCCCCAGCAGCAGCAGCCCTCTGCTATTACAGCCCACACATCTCTCAAGGACATGGTAATCCACTCATTCTAATTAAAACACTGCTGAAAGTGCACTGGCCGGAAACATTTGGTAAGTGTCGTGACTTGACTTTAAAATCAATCTGAGGACTGTTATTTATCTAATTACCTAAATATGTTTAATTGTTACCCGATTAAATTAATCATGTAACAATTAATTAATTAGGATCTGGGGCACCACGAGAGCGGTTCTTTAAAGAGTTGCCATCTCCCGAATTAAACTCTAAAGGTCTTTACCTATCACACCTATAAACAGTCAATGTATTAATCATAACCTCATATCATCATTCTGAACAGTCGTAACCTCCTTGCATCTGCAAAAACTCGAGACTTACTTATGATTCAGTACTACACAAATTGGTGTAATTATTCATTTACAAACTAATTAAATGGTAACACAGGATAACATACACACTTAATACGTCAAAAACAGGTCCATAGCGGACTGACAACAATATGGCTGCTTGTTACAAAAGACATGGAGAGGGCGAGAGAGAGAGAGAGAGAGGGAGAAAGACACTTAACATTGGTACATCTAGAAAATACTCCCACTTATAGTATTCCTATACTTTGCACACGAACCGCCGCCCGCTTGGAGTAAGAAATCATAAATATATTTACGTGAAATGCCTTGGTTCGCCGTGTCTCTCGGAACCGGGCCGCCTTGGAAAGAGGGTTGGGCCTTTTCGTGGCACACTGGTAAGTCTCTGATTGTCCAGAAATGGTTCCAACAAGTCTTCTTATCAGGTATGAAGGTAAGACCCAGATGCAGACCACGTCGAATAAACAATAATTTCCTATTCCAACAGTGGCAGGCAATAGACAGGTCAAGGCAGGCAGGGGTCAGTAATCCAGAGGTGGGGCAATGGTACCGGACGGCAGGCAGGCTCAGGGTCAGGGTAAGGCAGAGGTCAGTAATCCAGAGGGGGACAATGGTACCGAGCGGCAGGCAGGCTCAGGGTCAGGGTAAGGCAGAGGTCAGTAATCCAGAGGGGGGCAAAGGTACAGGTCGACAGGCAGGCTCTGGCAGGCAGAGTGGTCAAGTAGGCGGGCTCAGAGTCAGGACAGGCAAGGGTGAAAACCAGGAGGGCGAGAAAAGAGAGTCTGGAAAAAGCAGGAGCTGAGACACAAAACGCTGGTTGACTTGAACAAACAAGACGAACTGGCAACAGACAAACAGAGAACACAGGTATAAATACACAGGGGATAATGGGGAAGATGGGCGACACCTGGAGGGTGGTGGAGACAATCACAAAGACAGGTGAAACAGATCAGGGTGTGACACTTCTACTGTTGTTCCTCTCTGTAGTTGTCCGGTGACTTGTCATGTAGTCCTGAACAGAACTATAGAGTTGATTTTCCTACCATTCTTTCCTGAAGCTGCCTCTTTGAACATAGGCTAGCCAGCTGTGTCGATGGTTCCCAGTGGGGTGATGAGAGTAGCGTAATACGATGGTTTGAGCAGTAGTAGAATGATCCCACTTAAAGGACAACTAATCAGCCATACCAGTGATTGTCCGGGAGGTGGTTTTATTGTCTCTACCTCGTGTTGAGATTCAGGGTTCAAACCGCTCTAACAGTGCAGCTGCAGCTCTACGTCTCTCTGGTCTGATATGTAAATTCTTAACCCATAATTTTATAGTTTTATAGTTTGTTCAAAAGGGCGGTTGCGTCAGGCTGACACGCTCTCTGACCTCACTCAGGGGCGTGACTTGTAACTTGTACAAAGTTTATGTAAAACAATTATATCTTATGTCTCTTAAAATCATTTCCCTCTCTTAACAAAAACACTCATAATTTTTCATATTTCATGCACAACACATTGGATGGACACTTCACTCATGTAGTGGGTGTACTTTCCAAGCTACAGTATTTCCTTTATATATATTTTTTTATGATATCACAAAATTACAAACGAAATGACATTCGTGTTCTTTAGATCGCCTCTGACCATTCCCCACGTTTTATGTTTGAAATATTGTTACAGTATTTGCTTTAGAACGTGTTACAGTTTCAGCGGGAAAAGTCTGTAGAAACAAAAGACATTCCTCTGGTGAACATTGGAGAGGGAGAGGTGAATGTTCTGTCCTTGATTTACAACAGGGTGTGAGTTGTTAACCCCGCCAGCCCCCCCCCCCCCTCCTCTGCGGGTGAGAGTAAGCTATATGCTAATGAGTGGATAGAGAGTGTTCCAGAGGTGTTACACTGTGGTGTGTGTGTGTGTGTGTGTGTGTGTGTGTGTGTGTGTGTGTGTGTGTGTGTGTGTGTGTGTGTGTGTGTGTGTGTGTGTGTGTGTGTGTGTGTGTGTGTGTGTGTGTGTGTGTGTGTGTGTGTGTGAGAGAGAGAGAGAGAGAGAGAGAGAGGAGTGTGTGACAGTTGATTTGTTCATTACCGGTCCACCTGGTGCATGGTTGGTTATATGAGGGTTGGTCTGGGTGATAGAGTCTGTTGTGTGAACATGGTGTCTGTGCTGTAATATGAGTCATCTGCTCCACTATGAGAGGCTTTTAACCTGCAATATCACACTACATTTATAAAACAAGTCATTGTGTCCTTTAAAATCACTACTGGCATCGCTCTTTCTCTCGCTTTCTTTCTCTCTCTGTCTCTCACTCGCTCTCTCATACACACACTTAGGCTAAGTTTACACAGGCAGCCCAATTCTGATATTTTACCACTGGTATTTTGACCAATCAGATTAGCTGTTTTGCCAATAATTGTGCAAAAGTTTAGATTTTGGCTGCCTGTGTAAACGCAGCCTTATAGTACTGCCTTTCTCATCAGTTTTTCTGTTTCCTTTGCTGAGGTTTACACATTGATCATAATGTCATCTAATCTTTTCTCTTCTTCAAAATCTGCAATCATCTTATCAATCATCAAATCAAATCAAATTGTATTGGTCACATACACATGGTTAGCAGATGTTATTGGTCAGATACACATGGTTAGCAGATGTTATTGGTCACATACACATGGTTAGCAGATGTTATTGGTCACATACACATGGTTAGCAGATGTTATTGGTCACATACACATGGTTAGCAGATGTTATTGGTCACATACACATGGTTAGCAGATGTTGTTGGTCACATACACATGGTTAGCAGATGTTATTGTGAGTGTAGCAAAATGCTTGTGCTTCTGGTTCCGACAGTGCAGCAATATCTAACAAGTAATCTAACAAGTCCACAACAATTACCTTATCATCATCGTTGCCATCCCCATAGTCTGTGAGGAAAGAGAGGACTGATTGGCACAGTGTTATTTGAGGATTCATCAGAGATAATGCTGTAATCTTACCTGCTTGTGTACAATGTTACAGTGCAGTAGGCCTGATACTCATGGACAAATACAATGGTTGTAATTTCCAGAATTGACCAAAAGATGGGAGCATAGATCCCACCAGCACAGGATCAGGTGGAGCAACAAATATTCAGCATCAGCAAAAAAAATTAACTAATCTAAACTCCCAGGTGAGTTTATTATGACAAGGTTTCCAGCTTCATCAGAGTTGTGCTGATGATCATGATTGTATAATAACAGAGCGTAGCATGCAAAGTTAGAGGAAATGGGACTCATGCTGAGCTCAAGTGACATGCCTACATGTGTATGGCTGACATCAGTACAAACACAGCAGGAGTCCTGTTTGTGTACACAGAGGGAGAATCTTAATTGCACACTCCTCGCTTCTTCTCTCCTCGCCTCCTTCTCAAAACCCATTGGATAAGAAAGCCAGAGGTCCCTACCCTCTGACCTCCTCCAATCGGTTTTGAGAAGGAAGAGCGGAGAAAGGTTGCGGTGAGTATGCAATTAAGATTCTCCCATACAGTAGAAACCAGCCTGTGATCCTGTGGCATAGTGACTAATTGTGAATCCATGCGTGCAGGAGTTATACGATTGTGTTTGTAAGGTCAGGAGGTCATACAGTCATTCAAAGGCCTTGACGTCATCTGTAGAACATACACATACACACACACAACACACACAGCTGTAAGAGATTTAGGCAATGTCACTGGTATCGCCATAAGGCTGTGGCCGCTAATTGTGTGTGTATGTGTGCGCGCGCGCACGCACGCGTGTGTGTGTGCGCATTACAGTTGCTAATTTGAGATGAACCCTCACAGTAACAGTGTTTGGCTGCACTAATAGGCAGTGGCTGACATTTGAAAAGGTTGAGATGGAGGGTGGGGGGGGGTCTCACTCGCATTCTGACTAAAGAGTCGGTCCCCTTGTGCGGAATGGCCAGAGGATAAAACATTGAGACTCAAGCTTTTGTCCTAGCTAGTCCATAGACCAATTGTTGTAAAAATCGAATTAATTCCTATGCTACATATATACAGGTAGGTGGTAGGCAATATACAGGTAGGTGGTAGGCACAATTAAATGTTATGTCACTCAATCTTCTCCATCTCTCTCTCAACATCTGTTCTCATAGTATGCAGTTATGCAAAACAAATGTTTATTCAAGAATAATAAGGGATGTAGGAGAAGAGATAAGTAGGCAGTAGGAAAGGAATCAGTGGAAGACAGAGAGATACAGCAGCACCTAGATCTTCTGCACAGATTCTGCCAGACCTGGGCCCTGACAGACCTGGGCCCTGACAGACCTGGGCCCTGACAGACCTGGGCCCTGACAGTAAATCTTAGTAAGACAAAAATAATGGTGTTCCAAAAAAGGTCCTGTTGCCAGGACCACAAAAACAAACTCCATCTAGACACCGTTGCTATAGAGCACAGAAAAAACTATACATACCTCGGCCTAAAGATCAGCACCACAGGTAACTTCCACAAAGCCGTGAACAATCTGAGAGACAAGGCAAGAAGGGCCTTCTATGCCATCAAAGGAACATAACATTTGACATACCAGGCAGGATCTGGCTAAAAATAGTTTAATCAGTTATAGAACCCATTGACCTTTATGGTTGTGAAGCATGGGGTCCGCTCACCAAACAAGAATTCACAAAATGGGACAAACACCAAATTGAGACTCTGCAAAAATATCCTCTGTGTACAACGTAACACACCAAATAATGCATGCAGAGCAGAATTAGGTCGATATCCGCTAATTATCAAAATACAGAAAAGAGACGTTGAATTCTACAACCACCTAAAAGGAAGTGATTCACAAACCTTCCATAACAAAGCCATCACCTACAGAGAGATGAACCTGGAGAAGAGTAACCTAAGCAAGCTGGTCATGGGGCTCTGTTCACAAATGCAAAGAGAGCCCACAGAGCCCCCAGACAGCAACACAATTAGACCCAACCAAATCCTGAGAAAACAAAAAGATAATTACTTGACACATTGGGAAGAATTAACAAAAAAACAGAGCGAACTAGAATGCTATTTGGCCCTAAACAGAGAGTACACAATGGCAGAATACCTGACCACTATGACTGACCCAAAATTAAGGAAAACTTTGACTATATACATATTCAGTGAGCATAGCCTTGCTATTGAGAGAGGCCGCCGTAGGCAGACTTGGCCCTCAAGAGAAGACAGGCTCACTGCCCACAAAATGAGGTGGAAACTGAGCTGCACTTCCTAACCTCCTGCCAAATGTATGACCATATTAGAGACACATATTTCCCTCAGATTACACAGACCCACAAAGATTTCGAAAACAAATCCAAGTGATTTGATAAACTCCCATATCTACTGTGTGAAATACCACAGTGTGCCATCACAGCAGCAAGATTTGTGACCTGTTGCCACAATAAAAGGGCAACAACTGAAGCACAAACACAATTGTAAATACAACCCATATTTAAGTTTATTTATTTTCCATTTTTCACTTTAACTATTTGCACATCGTTACAACACTGTATATAGCCATAATATGACATTTGAAATGTCTCTATTCCTCTGGAACTTTTGTGAATGTAATATTTACTGTTCATTTTTATTGTTTGTCACTTTTGTTTATTATCTATTACACTTGCTTTGGCAATGTAAACATGTGTTTCTCATGCCAATAAAAGTATTTGAATTGAGAGAGAGAGAGAGAGAGAGAGAGAGAGAGAGAGAGAGAGAGAGAGAGAGAGAGAGAGAGAGAGAGAGAGAGAGAGAGAGAGAGAGAGAGAGACAGAGAGAGAGAGACAGAGAGAGAGAGAGAGAGAGAGAGACAGAGAGAGAGAGAGAGAGAGAGAGAGAGAGAGAGAGAGAGTTAAAGCTAGATAAGGGAGAGCACCATACTGAGAAGTGTGTTTTATATTTATCTGCATGTGGGGTATAGTATCTACTGTCTGGCTAACTGGAGTAGACATCTACAAAAACATCTGTTTTTATCATTCCGCTGCTACCTCAATATGACTAGAATGAACAACACCTCCAATACACACAAACAGTACCAATAGTATGATGGGCCAGTCTCAATGCCACAACTTTAACACATATTGTATACTCAATGTCCGAGCCCCTACCCCTTGTCATTTAGTCCTAAAAGAAATGGATATGTGTTATTAGCATAGTAGTAGATCCACTTATCCCGTCTTCAGGCCAGGTAGGATGTTCCGCGGACTATCCAATCCTCTCAAAATTACTATAGTACTTTGAGGTAGTGGCTAGGACTTTGTTTCGAATTTGGCATCAGACATACACAGTAACACCACAACACCCCTGCAAAAACAGATGCAGCAAGCTGCTAAGCCTGTATCCTCATTTCAGAAAAGAAGGGAGGGGGCAGAGAGAGAGAGAGAGAGTGAGGAGGAAGAATGAGAGAGAGACTGTTGTTTGTTGTTTTCCCATCGTAGTCTTGGGGATTATATCAAACAGGCTTAGTAGATGACTCTTAGGGGCTTGTGTTTTTGTTCTCTTGGCTAAATAAAGAAACGATTATTCGGCACATCTCTGGTGCTGTGCATACTCAGAGGACTAACTCACCCTTCCTACTCTCAAATGTATCATTTATGTCAATCTCTCCCCATCTCCCTCTATCCTTTACTGTCACTTCTCATTGCCTGCCTGTCTCTCTGAATCCCTGCTCTACTCCCCCTCTATCACTTTTCCAGCATTGCAGAGGCACCTCCCATCTTGCAGAGAAATAACTTGTGGGAGAGGGAGGCTGAGTGTAAGAGGACAAGGGGAAACAGCAGTCTTAGATAAACCCAGGGGAATCTCCCATCGTCCTCTACTTCAGCAACACGCAGATGACTGCTCTGGGAAGGTGAGCCACTTGAAGTAGACGTTACTCGAAAGCACAGGTCAACAACCAGCTTCCTCTCCCCCTAATCCTAATCCTTAACGACCAGCTTCCTCTCCCCCTAATCCTTAACGACCAGCTTCCCCTTCCCCTAATCCTAACCATTAACCACCAGCTTCCCCTTCCCCTAATCCTAACCATTAACGACCAGCTTCCCCGTCCCCTAATCCTAACCATTAACGACCAGCTTCCCCGTCCCCTAATCCTAATCCTTAACGACCAGCTTCCCTTTACCCTAATCCTAATCATTAGGTGGAAAACTACCAAACCTGACCTCAGATAAGTATCTGGAGACAACTTTATCCTATGTCAGGTGCAGTGGCTCATAATAATGGCTGGAATGGAGTGTAATGGCTGGAATGGAGTGTATGGAATGGTATCAAACATGAACCATTCCATTCACTCCATTCCGGCCATTATTATGAACCGTCCTCGACTCAGCAGCCTCCACTGGTCAGGTGAGTCAGCTACTGCGGCAGAACAGTAAGAATTGTCTGGTAGTCTACATTGGCACTGGCAAAATCCCAGCAAAATAGAGAAACAAAGGCAAAGTTAAGATTCACACAGAAAAGTATTGTTCTGTGGGTGTTCCTTCAGACATCCACTGCTTCTGTTGCCCACTATCTAGGTGAAGACCCCCGCCTCAGCACTGTGTAGGTCTACAAAGAGACACTCACAAAACTTCCCTTGAGCTTTGTCTGAACTCTGGCTAACTCTGCAACCAAACAAGTTTTCATCTGCAAAACCACATCACAGTGGGAGGGTGAAATCAGAGACCCCGAATAAAAATCCATTCCTATTCTTTCTCTCTAGTTCTCTCTCTTCCTTTCTTTCTTTCTTTCTTTCTTTCTTTCTTTCTTTCTTTCTTTCTTTCTTTCTTTCTTTCTTTCTCACTCTCTCACTCTCTCTCACACACACACACACACACACACACACACACACACACACACACACACACACACACACACACACACACACACACACACACACACACACACACACACTTAACTGAAAACAAAACACTGGCCCACATATAAGGGAAAGTGAAAGAAAGTTCAGCACAGCGGAAGCAATACAGGCTGTTACTCATTTTCATGATTTTTAATGAGCAGAAAACTTCATGGTGGCGTTTGACTGTCAATACATGATGATCAAATCAATCTGGTTTAGTGACACCCCAGGGAGGAAATGTCAGAGTGATAAGAGAGAATTAGGAGGAGAAAAGAAAAGGAAGAGCTAATGACAGGCAGATGCAGGCAGAGAGAGAGCAGAGACAGTGAGAGACGTGGGTGTCTATAGACTTGAAGAAGTTTCAGCAAGTGGTGGTGGAAACATTTATGGGAGGCTGGGGTAAAGTATGAAACGATTATGAGAAACACACACACACAGTATATCTGTAGCTCACAGAACACACACACACCGTCTGTCTGGAGCTCACAGAACACACACACCGTCTGTCTGGGGCTCACAGAACACACACACAGTCTGTAGCTTACAGAACACACACACACCGTCTGTCTGGAGCTCACAGAACACACACACAGTCTGTAGCTCACAGAACACACACACAGTCTGTAGCTCACAGAACACACACACAGTCTGTAGCTTACAGAACACACACACAGTCTATAGCTTACAGAACACACACACACAGTATATCTGTAGCTTACAGAACACACAGACACAGTATATCTGTAGCTCACAGAACACACACACCGTCTGTCTGGAGCTCACAGAACACACACACAGTCTGTAGCTTACAGAACACACACACACAGTCTGTAGCTCACAGAACACACACACACCGTCTGTCTGGAGCTCACAGAACACACACACAGTCTGTAGCTTACAGAACACACACACAGTCTGTAGCTCACAGAACACACACACAGTCTGTAGCTTACAGAACACACACACAGTCTGTAGCTCACAGAACACACACACACACCGTCTGTCTGGAGCTCACAGAACACACACACAGTCTGTAGCTTACAGAACACACACACACAGTATATCTGTAGCTTACAGAACACACACACACAGTATATCTGGAGCTCACAGAACACACACACACCGTCTGTCTGGAGCTCACAGAACACACACACCGTCTGTAGCTTACAGAACACACACACAGTCTGTAGCTTACAGAACACACACACACCGTCTGTCTGGAGCTCACAGAACACACACACCGTCTGTAGCTTACAGAACACACACACAGTCTGTAGCTTACAGAACACACACACAGTCTGTAGCTTACAGAACACACACACAGTCTGTAGCTCACAAAACACACACACAGTCTGTAGCTCACAGAACACACACACAGTCTGTAGCTTACAGAACACACACACAGTCTGTAGCTCACAGAACACACACACAGTCTGTAGCTTACAGAACACACACACAGTCTGTAGCTTACAGAACACAAACACAGTCTGTAGCTCACAGAACACACACACAGTCTGTAGCTTACAGAACACACACACAGTCTGTAGCTTACAGAACACACACACAGTCTGTAGCTTACAGAACACACACACAGTCTGTAGCTTACAGAACACACACACAGTCTGTAGCTTACAGCCCCAGCGAGATGGTTGCTCTAAGACATAAACATCCAACTGATGATGATGATTCATAGCCCCACACTCTCTCTGTGTGTGTGTGTGTGTGTGTGTGTGTGTGTGTGTGTGTGTGTGTGTGTGTGTGTGTGTGTGTGTGTGTGTGTGTGTGTGTGTGTGTGAGAGAGAGAGAGAGAGAGAGAGAGAGAGAGAGAGAGAGAGAGAGAGAGAGAGAGAAAGAAAGAAACAGCGAGAGGGAGAGAGAAAGAGAGAATTGACATAGTTCTATGGATCAAATCACAAGGGAAAATAAAAGTGCTGAGCAGACAGCTCTGTTAATGTCAGGTGTCAACAGCAATGAGAACAGATTCATCTGGCAGTCTGACCACACACACACACACACACACACACACACACACACACACACACACACACACACACACACACACACACACACACACACACACACACAAAAACACACACACACACACACACACACACACGGATATGCAGGCTGAGCACAGCATAAGCCTACCCCTGGCACCATTTTAACAATTCTGAGGTGTATGCAGTCAAGAGCTTAGACGTATACCATTGGGCGATCAATGAAAAAAATATAATCAATATTGTTGTACAATGACTTGTGATCAATGGTGATGTTTAGTATTGATTTCAACTCTATGCCTCATTGAAATTGATTTCACGCTATTTCGATATCCTGCCCCTTAGGTTAGAATCTATAGTCCCTAAATCACAACATCTATGTCTACTATCTGGTCTACCTCATGTAGGCCTATCTTACTCTCTGTAGGCCTATTAGGATAAGAGCCTACATGCCTGTATTCAAGGCTATAGCTGTGTAGGCCTTAGCCCTTGATCATGAGTCTAAGTTTCCTTACTTTACACATAAGAGTCATTGGTCGACGGGATCTTCTGTAGGGGAGCTATGTTAAGAGCCGCAACGCTTGGTGCCAACATTAACACGCATCGCTTGCGGGCCTTATCTTTCATATTGTCAAGAAATAATTATCAAAAAACAAAAGGTTAAATTGATACACACCTTTATAGGGTTATGGGGCCATATTTCAATGGTACAGTGCTTGTTTACAGAAAACAGACGGAAGACAGAGTGGACTCAATGTGAAAAAAGCTGTCTGCATGTTCTTCACAAAGAGGGCAACTGATGCTACTAAGCCAGATGTCTATGTGTCTGGGGAGAGGCTCCAGGTGGAATCCCATTTTAAGTACCTTGGCATCATACTTGATTCCAACCTCTCTTTTAAAAAGCAGGTGAGAAAGGTAACTCAAATGACCAAATCTAACCTAGCTCATTTCCAATTCATACAAAATTGTCTGACTACAGAGGTAGCCAAACTGTATTGCAATGCATTGATACTTCCCCACTCAACATACTGGTTGACTAGTTGGGCCCAAGCTTGCTGTACAACATTAAAACACATTGTCTGTCTACAATCAGGCTCTCAAGGTGCTTGATAGAAAGCCCAATAGCCATAATCATTGTTACATCCTCAGAAAACATAAGCTCCTGAGTTGGGGAAATATTGCGCAATATAGCAACAGGTCTTGTATTTAAGATCCTAAATGGCCTGCCCCCCCCCCCCACTTTGTACTTTTGTCAAACATAAAACCCAAACCCACAGCAACAGATCCACGAGGTCTGCCATGAGAGGTGACTGTATAGTTAGTTCCCTTAAACAGAACATGTAAGGTACTTGGACTAAGGAGTAACGTCAGGCTCCTTTAGTCCAATATTGGGCAATGTAGGCCTATGCTATTTAGTAACATTTAGGCTAGTTGCATAGAAAAAGTCATTTCAATCCCTGACCATTTTTTAACTCTCTCTCAACACTTTGACGTGCTGTCAAATTTAGACTAGGATACTTCTTCACTCCCCGAGGTCATTGTTGTGAGCAAAACTAGCTAGTCGAATTATTATATCCTCGCCACGAAAAAGGGCTGACTTTAGGACTGCGGAAAGAAATGGCTCTGCTGTTGCCCTAGCCATCACCTATTGCAGATCCTATCCCTCGAGCGACTTGGCCAATCAGTGCGTATCAGCGACACATGAACGGTGATTTCCACGGAATGGCTCGCGGAACAAAGAAGCCGCCAGTTGCGAATTCCCGTATCGGTAGATAGAGAGAATTCGCCGATAAAACAGCACAGAAGAGTTACGTTAGTAAGGCTTGGTGAAATAAAATGATTATCTTCGACGCAAAATAGAAAAAAGTCCGTTTTTTTATGCTCAAGGAGAGAACTTGGCGTCGTGAGGGCTTTGTCGATCGCGAGGCGAGGCTTTTGGCAACATTGTTACATTGGAACGTAAGTAAAATATGTCTTGCCTGTTTTAATTTTATTGCGTCGAATATAATGTTTGAACACATTCGATAGTGTTGTTCAATATGCTCTCTGTTGTTGATGTTTAGAAAACTTGGCAATGTTCACAACTTTGTCGCACTGGGTTGGGTATGTTTTGTTGTTGTACATGTTGTTTTTATGAAGCTGCAGCAACTCAATAAGCCATTCGTACGAGAAGGCTAATTTAGGACTTTATTGAAATAAAATGACGTCGACTGGGAAGCGAGGCTTGGTAACTTGAGAAGCATAACTTGCCATTGGCATTTACTTGTAATTACATTTTTATTAATTCATCCCACCGTTTACAAGAGCTTGGGAAATAATGACAAAATATTAATAAACTGATTATGATTAGAATGTTTTCGAAACGATATTCTGAAAAGGTTCTGAGTGGCTACAAGCAAATAAACATAATTTCCCCCAAATTATATTATTGACAACATGTAGAATATTCAGGACCTCATTCTGTCAAACTGGGACACGGACTAGGCCACTGTAATGGTTATTACTTACATCAGGAAAGCCATTTTTTGCTTTAAGTATTAGGCCACTGTATTGTAGTCTACTCCTTTGCAGAACTTGCGTGTTGGCTTGCTATTTGATACCCTGCTTTGGACAGTTTCCTATTGTCACAGCTGAATTTACGTCAGTGTAGTCTGTGATTCTACAGACAGGTGGGCAAACAGGAGAGATATTTTACAGCGGGGGTGGGTTTACCAAAACGGACGCCTATTCAAGTGGATCTGTTGCAGTTTATTAGTCATTTTTAAACGGTAAATGCTTTATCTCTTGGAGTGACTGTAACCACACCATCTGCCTGACCTGGCCCTTCCGGGGCACGAACACTGTCCAGATGAAGTGTCTGATGGGATTACCGTGGGATGGACCAGTTAAAGAGCCAGTTATCATATTGATGTGCTTTTCTTTCCTTAATGCGTCTTAGTGGATGGTACATTAAACCTCTTTGTCACCAGAGTAGGCCTTGCTTACTCTTCTGACTAGGCCTACAACTAACCCATTTATATGGAAAACCATTACCAGTTTTTGGTTGTCGCATAGGCCTAATCAATGAATGATCCCATGGGGTGGAAGTATTCAGATCGTTCCTAGTATAGAACCAATCACAGCCCCCACACTCAATTATTAACATCTGGGGTTTGAACCCACGACCTCAGTCATGTCAGGTGACCTATGAACCCTATAGCCACCTGGGTGGGCAACATCCATAGTGCATCATGACCACACTGGAATAGGCACACTGTTGGAAGTAAAACATTTTTTTTTTGACCAAACACACAAGCTATTTCTCTGTGAACAAATTAAGACTTTCAGCATGCTTATAGAGAAGAGCACTCAACATGTACTGCACTGACACAAATGACTAATGATTGGTTGAAATACATTTATAATATCACATTTTATTTATCACATGCGCCGAAAACAACAGGTGTTGTTCACCTTACCGTGAAATGCACACTTGCAAGCCCTTAACCAACAATGCAGTTCAAGAAATAGAGTTGAGAAAATATTTACAAAATAAAAAGTAACACAAAATAACAACAACGAGGCTATGTGCCGGTACCGAGTCAACGTGCGGGTGTACAGGTTAGTCGAGGTAATTTGTACATGTAGGTATGGGTAAAGTGACTATATACATAGATAATAAACAGAGAGTAGGAGCTGTGTAAAAACAAAGGAGTGGGATCAATGATTGCTTGGGGCTAGAAGCTGTTAAGGAGCCTTTTGGACCTAGACTTGGTGCTCTGGTACCGCTTGGTGTGCGGTAGCAGAGAACAGTCTATGACTTGGGTGACTGGTGTCACAATTTTTTGGGCCTTCCTCTGACATTGCCTAGTATATAGGTCCTTGATGGCAGGACGCTTGGCTCAGTGATGTACTGGGCTGTGTACACTACCCTCTAATGCCTTACAGTCAGATGCCGTGTGGTTGTCATACCAGGCGGTGATGCAACTGGTCAGGATACTCTCGATGGTGCAGCTGTAGAACCTTTTGACGATCTGGGGACCCATGCCAAATCTTTTCAGTCTCCTGAAGGGGAAAATGCGTTGTCGTGCCCTCTTCACAACTTTTTTGGCGTGCTTGGATTGTGTGATCTGTACTGTTAGATTTCAGTGCCGCCTTTGATATTATTGACCATAACCTGTTATGGTTTTTCAACCTCAGCTCTGAATCCAGGATATAGCAATCTATCTAATAGAACATTGGGTTTTCTTTAATGGAAGCTTCTCTAATGTTAAACATGGGAAGTGTGGTGTACCGCAGGGCATCTCTCTAGGCCATCTACTCTTTTCTATTTTTACCTATGACCTGCCACTGGCATTAAAGAAAGCCTTTATCCATGTACGGTAATGATTCAACGCTGTAAATAGAGTCATATCATATTAGATGTTTTAAACAACTAGATCTGATTTGCACATATATTAAATGTTAAAATAATGAATAATTTTAGTACAGTGTGTAGTCCAATACTCAAAATAAAAAACAAACATATATTTGATTTCAAACCAGCAACCACAGCTAGTGAAATCACTGTAAGAGTTGCTGTCAGTTTTAGGATGGGTGGCCAGTAATAAACTGGTCCTGAACATCTCTAAAATTAAGAGCAATGTATTTGGTAGAAATCATTCCCTAACTTCTAGACCTCCTTTGAATCTGGTAAGGAATGGTGAGGCTTTTTAGACTAAGTTACTTGCTTTTACTTTAGATTGTTTTTAGTCGGGGACAGTCCTAAACCATTGAATCAATATGTTGACAATCTCGGTCAACTGAAAGTAATCTGTTCTTTTGAACAATCGTTTGGTTGAAATATTTAATTGGGTATTTTTCCACATAGACACACCCTATGTGTTTTAATAAAATCAACTATATGTATTGAGCTTGTCTGATGCTTTAAGCACACTGTTTGATTAAGCTTGCGCTAGTAAACGTGCAACATTGGTTATAACATTCTGGACCCTCAGTTTCCTGTGCCAGTGTGCTCGGGACACACACAGGGTAAGGGGTCATCCGGTAGGCCTATTTTATGACATTTCCACTGGGACAGAGCATTACATTTTTCCCTTTTCATGCTGAGTGGTTATCGAAAGGGAAAGAGCTTGACACCCCCCCCCCCCCCCCCCCCCCCAAGAAAAACAAAACATTTAGGAATTATTGTCAATCACAATGGATGTAAAAACAGACTTTGTTTGAGGTGAAGAAAAGATTACTTTGAGATCTCCACAGCTCATTAGTGGTAGTGCGTTATACATTTATATGCCTACATTTGCGCGCAGGCCAGGAAACCTATAGGCCTACCTCTGTGTAATCGGGTGTGTCTCCACGCAAAAGACAATGACTAAATTGAGAACTCGTGAATGGGATTAAATTAACCAAAACTTGTTTCTCACAAGCATAGTGTTCTCTGCAAACAACATGCCCACTCCGGCAATGAGAAGGGTAAAAGACTGGAATAATAATATATTGAATGCATTAACAGAAAGTACCGTAACCAAACAAACATTGTAGGTTAGGAATTAACGGTAAATGTACTACTGGTGAGATATGTAATGGGGAATTGATAGACCTTAACAATCAAACGCAAACAATTCACACAATGAAGTTGTGAAGCAATGAATTTTCACAAATTAACGGAAGAGAGTGCATTCTGGAGAGAGACGTGCAATTGTGCATTTTAGCCACACTCCTTCTTCTTGGACTGTGCCATCCCCACGGCCTCCGCAATGGATTAGTCTAGGCCTCTGCAATTAATTAGTTCACTGAGATGGGTGTGAATCAGACAGGTGTCTCGTGTGCCATTTAATTAAAAAATATATATATATTGGTACCAGTTAAAAGTTTGGACACACCCACTCATTCAAGGATTTTTCTTTATTTTTACATTTTTTTTTACATTGTAGAATAATAGTGAAGACATCAAAACTATGAAATAACAAATGGAATCATGTAGTAACCAAAAAAGTGTTAAACAAATGAAAATATATTAAAAACTCTTCAAAGTAGCCACCCTTTTCCTTGATGCACACTCTTGGCATTACCTCAACCAGCTTCACGTGGAATGTTTTTCCAATAGTCTTGAAGGAGTTCCCACATATGCTGAGCACTTGTTGGCTGCTTTACCTTCACTCTGCGGTCCAACTCATCCCAAACCATCTCAATTGGGTTGAGGTCGGGTGATTGTGGAGGCCAGGTCATCTGATGCAGCACTCATCACTCTCTTTCTTGGTCAAATAGCCCTTACACAGCCTGGAGGTGTGTTGGGTCATTGTCCTGTTGAAAATCAAATGATGGTCCTACTAAGCGCAAACCAGATGGGATGGTGTATCGCTTGCAGAATACTGTGGTAGCCATGCTGGTTAAGTGTGCCTTGAATTCTAAATAAATCACAGACCGTGTCACCAGCAAAGACCCATCACACCTTCTCCTCCACGCTTCACAGTGGGAACCACACATGCATAGATCATCCGTTCACCAACTGCGTCTCACAAAGACACAGCGGTTGGAACCAAATATCTCAAATTTGGTCTCCTCAGACCAAAGAACAGATTTCCACCGGTCTAACGTCCATTGCTCGTGTTTCTTGGCCTAAGCAAGTCTCTTCTTCTTATTGGTGTCCTTTTAGTAGTGGTTTCTTTGCAGCAATTTGACCATGAAGGCCTGATTCACGCAGTCTCCTCTGAGCAGTTGATGTTGAGATGTCTGTTACTTGAACTCCGTGAAGCATTTATTTGGGCTGCAATTTCTGAGGCTGGTAACGCTAATGAACTTATTGTCTACAGCAGAGGTAACTCTGGGTCTTACTTTCCTATGGCAGTCCTCATGAGAGCCAGTTTCATCATAGTGCTTGATGGTTTTAGGGACTGCACTTGAAGAAAGTTCTTGAAATTTTCTAGATTGACTGACCATGTCTTAAAGTAATGATGGACTGTTTCACTTTGCTTATTTAAGCTGTTCTTGACATAATATGGACTTGGTCTTTTACCAAATAGGGCTATCTTCTGTATACCATCTCTACATTGGCACATCACAACTGATTGGCTCAAAAGCATTAACAAGGAAAGAAATTACACAAATGAACTTTTGACAAGGTACACCTGTTAATTCAAATGCATTCCAAGTGACTTCCTCATGATGCTGGTTGAGAGATTGCCAAGAGTGTGCAAAGCTGTCATCAAGGCAAAGGTGACTATTTTGAAGAATCTAAAATATATTTTGATTTAACTTTTTTTGGCTACTACATGATTCCATATGTGCTATTTTATGGTTTTGATGTCTTCAATATTATTCTACAATGTAGAAAACAGTAAAAATAACGAAAAACCCTTGAATGAATAGGTGTCCAAACTTTTGACTGGTGCTGTGTCTCTCTCTCTCTCTCTCTCTCTCTCTCTCTCTCTCTCTCTCTCTCTCTCTCTCTCTCTCTCTCTCGAGATAAACCAAAAAATCGACCAGTCGACTAATTGGGGTCAGTCCTTCAATGGTTGTAAATCTGGGGAGAGGTCTGTCCGTGATATAGATTCCCTGCTTATTTGACATCGCACTCCACAAAGCAAGTCCTAAAACTTAACTAGTTTTATCTTGATTATTGTCCAGTCACATGGTTTAGTGCTGCAAAGAAGTACCTAGTTAATGCAACCGCTGTGTCAGATTTCAAAAGAACTTTACGGAAAAAGCACACCATGCAATCTGAGACGGTGCTCAGATATAACAACATTTCTCCGCCATGTTGGAGTCAACAGAAAAATGAAATTACATCATAAATATTCCCTTACCTTTGATGATCTTCATCCGAATGCACTCCCAGGAATCCTAGTTCCACAATAAATTGTTGTTTTGTTCGATAATGTCCGGTATTTGTCCAAGTAGCTACTTTTGCTAGCACGTTTAGTTAACATATCCAAACGCTCGCACAGGTCCAGGCAAACTCGGACGAAAACTTCAAAAAGTTATATTACAGGTCGAATAAACTGGTCAAACTAAGTAGAGAATCAATCTTCAGGATGTTATCATATATATCCAATAACGTTCCAACCGGAGAATTCCTTCGTGTCTGTAGAAGTAATGGAACGCAAGGCGATATCATGTGGAATGCGCGTGACCAGGAACTGGCAATCTGCCAGACCACTGACTCATTCCCCTCTCATCCGGCCCCACATCACAGTGTAAGCTTCATTCAACGTTCTACAGACTGTTGTCATCTAGTGGAAGGCGTAGGAAGTGCAAACAGATCCATATCTTACTGGGATTTGAACAGGCAATGAATTGAATATCGACCAGCCTCAGAATTTCCACTTCCTGTTTGGAAGTTTGCCTGCCATATGAGTTCTGTTATACTCACAGACATATTTCAAACAGTTTTAGAAACTTCAGAGTGTTTTCTATCCAATAATAATATGCATATATTAGCATCTGGGACAGAGTAGGAGGCAGTTCAATTTGGGCACGCTTTTCATCCAAAGTGAAAATGCTGCCCCCATCCCTAAAAAGTTAAGCTGCTGCTGGCCCAAAACAGAGCTTCACATTTTGCTCTTCATTGTAATCAGAGGGCTAATATCCAAACTATGCATGCCAGTCTCTCTCTTGGCTAAGAGTTGAGAAAAGACTGACTGCATCACTTCTTGATTTTATAAGAAACATTCATGTGTAGGAAATTCCAAATTGTTGGCGTAGTAAGCTCGCACACAGCACTTTTGACAGTTCCCAGGTCCAGAACAAATTCAAGGGAACACACAATATTATACAGAGCCATTATTGCATTTAATTCCCTTCCATCTTATCTAGTGCAAGTGAACAGCAAACCTGGTTTCAAAAAGCGAACAAAGCTTCACCTCATGGCACGCTTCTCCCCCATATGACCTACTTGTTGTGTGTATGTACTGACACTTATGTGTAACTGATAGATGCACAATACATGTTAATGTTTTAAAATATATGTAAATTATTTGATCTGTAATGTCTTTTTCGTTGTGTCGGACCCCTTTAAGACTAGCTGTTGCCATTGGCTAATGGGGATCCTAATAAAATCAAATGGGCAGAATGTCCTCTCCTGGTCTGAGGATTGACCTCAGAAATCAGGATAGCTTGGATCAGAGCAAAGAAGGATGATTTCTAGACCTACACATTGGGCATTGAGTTTCTTTGTCCATCTGTGTGGATTTACTTTAAACTACATATGAACTAATAATGAGCTGTCTATAAACCCTTTGTGACCCCCTTAAAGGATGTCTTATGTGTATGGAGTGTTAGGTAAAAGCACAGTTTACAGAACACATCTGTCTTATCTTTTAGACTGCTTCTAAGGACAGCCAGTGAGTGGTAGACTTAATTTGAGAGCGTGTGCTAGATCCTGGAAGCAAGATTGTGATGGAACACCTCTCAGCACACCACCCCTGAATACACTATAATGTGACCCGTTTATATTGTGCTGTTTGTTGCATAGCCTACTGTCACATGCAGTACAAACAGGGTGTGCATGTGACTACTGTATTGCAATAAACATCACACACGGGGTTTGTGCTTCCGAAGTGTGTGTTCAATGGAGTGTTGGTGTGTTGAGGGAAACAGAATTGCCTACCCGGTCACAATCCTGCTTCAGCCCACTGTCAGTTGGTGCTAGTGTTGATAGCTATATTGTTTTCACTGTACCCTACCACAAAGTTAGCTAGCTGCGCTGACACTGACAGGACACCCTAACGTTGTTGTGAGCAGGTTATGTGACCATGAATCCGGTTACGCTGCCCCCCTCTGAGTCTCAGTAGGGTGGCTGGTGTGGCTCAGGGCCATCCCGAGAGAGACGTTGGCAGCTTGTTTCAGCTTCTTCCCTGTTTCTGTCACGGAGGGGGAAAAACGCTAAAACTGCATTCAGGGACTGACTGACTCTAGGAGCTTATGACGCAGAAGAAGCAACGTTTCTGAGCTACTTTGATGCATGCGGTTATCGCCATGACAACTCTATTGCTGCTGTGATATTTAGGTAATTTATTGTGACATAAGGTTGCAAATGACTGGCGTGTCACAGACCTCGTGTGGAGCAGAAATCAGTCGTCCCAACAAACCACTGTGGTGACATACAGAATGTATACTGAACAAAAATATGAACGCAACAACTTCATTGATTTTACAGAGTTACAGTTCATATGAGGAAATGTCAATTGAAATTGATCAATCAATCACATTTAAAAAGGGCTTTATAAATACATCAGCTGATATCTCAAAGTGCTGTACAGAAACCCAGCCTAAAACCCCAAACAGCAAGCAATGCAGATGTAGAAGCACGGTGGCTAGGAAAAACTCCTTAGAAAGGCAGGAACTAAGAGAGGAACCAGGCTCTGAGGGGTGGCTTGCCCTCTTCTGGCTGTGCCGGGAGGCAACTATTACAGTGCATGGCCAAGGTTGTGTGTGTGAGAGAGACGAAAACAGCAGGTCCAGGACAAGGTATCACGTCTAGTGAACAGGTCAGGGTTCCTTATCCACAGGCAGAACAATTTAAATGGATTCATTAGTCCTTAATCTATGGAATTCACGACTGGGAATACAGATACCTTTTTGTGCATTCAAATTGCCATCGATAAAATGCAATTGTATTCGTTGTCCATAGTTTATGCCTCCTTATAACATAACCCCACCGCCACCATGGGACACACTGTTCACAACGTTGACATCAGCAAACAGCTTGCCCACACGACTCCATACACGTGGTCTGCGGTTGTGAAGCCAGTTGGACGTACTGCCAAATCCTCAAATTATTTTGGAAGCAGCTTATGGTAGAGAAATGAACATCCAATTCTCTGGCAACAGCTCTGGTGGACATTCCTGCAGTCAACATGCCAATTGCATGCTCCCTCAACTTGAGACATCTATGGCGTTGTGTGAGAGAACTGCACATTTTATAGTGGCTTTTATTGCCCCCAGGACAAGGTGCACCTGTGTAATGGTCATGCTGTTTATTCAGCATATTGATATGCCACACCTGTCAGGTGGATGGATTATTTTGGCAAAGACGTGCTCACTAGCAGAGATGCAAACGTGTGCACCAAATTTGAGAGAAATAAGCTTTATGTGCATTTGGAAAATTTCAGATATAATTTAAGCTCATGAAACATGGGACCAGCACTTTACATGTTAATTTTACATTTTTGTAGAGTGCATAATGACCCCTCACTCTTTCTCTTACTCACTTTCTTAAAAAAAAAAATCTTGCTCCCTCCCTCTCTTTCTAGTCTTAATGTCTCTTGCTTTTGACCCACCTGCCTTCTATTTCTCACAAACACAATGTCACAACTGACATGCCATAAAAGTTAAGTGACAGTGATTGATAAACTCATTTGAAGGACTCTGAAGAATAGCAACCAACGTTACATTTTGTCGTCTTTCAACTGCCAGTCAGTGCCACTGCATCTCCCTCCCTCTGACAGGTGCATGCTACTCATGTTGATCACCATCTTGGGAACATAGCTTCCAGGAACATTAACGTTATCAGAACAGCACAAATCATTTCACATCCTCTTCCGTCGGTCTGTTCAATCGGAGCTCAGGAGGGATACGCACGTTCCAGGAGGAACGGCAGGCAGCAGTTCCTCCGCTCCACCTTGCTCAGAGCCTGTATGATCATGATGGAGGTGATGAATGCATTTTAATCTCCACACAAACCAACAGTGCTGCGTCAGCCAGCAGCTGTCCAGAGTCGTGACACACTGGCACTAGTCCCATCGGCTGTGCCTGTGTCCTGTAGCCCCCTGTCCCTCCCTCCCCTCACACACACTGCTGAGTCAGTCAAATGGTAATGTTTAGAAATCCCATTCAAAGGGATAGGTCACTGAATGACACACTGGGCTGTAAGGGGGACAGCGGGACAATTTAAAGGCCTTGTTCCCACAGTGTAATATCAATAAATCACTGTAGTAGCCTTAATTTAATTGCTCAGGTTGTGGCATGAGCAATTATGATGAGCAGTTGTGGCATGAGCAATTATGATGAGCAGTTGTGGCATGAGCAATTATGATGAGCAGTTGTGGCATGAGCAATTATGATGAGCAGTTGTGGCATGACTCCCATGTTCATTTACTGTCCACAGGCATTTTAATCAGTTTTGGACTAACTCGCTTGGTCTGCACCATTAGTAGGTGTGTGTGCGAGTGAGACTCGGTCACAAAGATAATAGATTTTTCAAAGCCACTTTTGTGCTATAGTTATAGGCTACTCTTACTGATGTCACTTGTGTCCTGTGATAATAACAATGACAACAGGTTTGCATGCATTTTGTTTTCTGTAATCTGCTTTGTCCAATTTCATGTAAATGAAGGTTATAATCAGACGGCATGACCAGTATGTAAAGAAGCAACGGTCTAAACAACCAGTGGTTGAACTTGGTTGCCAGGGTAAGCTATCAAACTGGAAGGTTGTGTGTGATTACAGGTAGATGGTTTGCTGCGTATGTTGTCAACTAACTTGGGGCCTCTGGTTGTTTTTGAGTAATGTGGTATTTCTCTCTGCACACTAACAGGACTCTACACTCACACACTGACACTCCAACATGCACGCACATTTATACTGGCTACACACACTCGCATACAATCATAATTTACGCTGCTGCTACTTCCCCACACTACACCACCGCCACCAGCCTATACTGTTGACACCAGGCAGGATGTGGCCATGGACTGCTTACACCAAATCCTGACTGCCGTCAGCATGACACATCAGGAACCGGGATTCGTCGGCCAAGGCAATGTTTTTCCAGATGCCGTTCTGCACACCACTGTTGTACTGCGGCGTTATTTCCCTGTTTTACATAGTAAGCCACGGCAACGTGACTCACTGTCTGGAGGAGCTAACCATTTTCCTGGACAGGTGCTGTACCTAATTAACTGGCACCTGAGTGGGGCTTCTTTCTAGTGTTATTTTTGTTTTTATTCTACCTTGTTATTTTTAGTACTACATTGATATTGCAAGAACGGCATTTCAATGTACTTGATGTGGTGATCTGAGTCCTTATGCCTGAACTTGTGCCCCCCCGTACACATGCAGACCACATCCCCACACACACACCACACTTACAGGCGATGGATACCTCTTTCCATAGTGGAGGAGAGATGTAGCAGAACAGTCGTTCATCTCTTTACCAGATCTGAGGGTGAGAGAGGCTCCTCAGAGACTTGCACCTGCACACAACAGCATATTGACTGCTGTGAGCACGTGTTCATGTCTATATTGGTACGTTGGTTCTGGTAACCATCAATATTTGTGAAGAGTAGGATGACAATCCAAATGCATTGTTCATCTTTCTGGTCCTGGATATTCTATAATGAGACAAATTACATATCTATTCACATTTGTATTCCGGTAAATGTGTATATAAGTCAGTCGGCAGGCTCTGATGTTAATCTTGATTTACAGCATGTTCACCCCCCCCCAAATCAGACCACTGATAGGGTTTTGCATGAGTCTGATCTAAAGGAGGAGAGGGCAGGAAAGCACAGTTAGACTGGAATGGAGAGATGGATACAGGGAAATGGACTGAGACAAAGCGAGAGGGGTGGAGGGAGACGAGGAGAAGGGAATGGAGGGAGAAAGGGATCAATAAAAGAGGGGGGGACAGCTGGAATGTGGAGACATGGGAGTAAGATTGGGGGGAAAATGGATCTGGCAGTTTTTTAATTATGGTTTGAGACGGGCACTTCTAAACTTGATCTTTTATCACGAGTAGCTGCTTATAAAGATAACAAAATAAAATGAATAAGAAATAAAAGCAACAAGTAATACTGAGACTATATATGGGGGGGTACAGAGTCAATGTGCGGGGGCACCAGTTGAGGTAATATGTACATGTAGGTAGAGTTATTAAAGTGACTGCATAGATGATAAGAGTAGCAGCAGTGTAAAAGGGGCAATGCAAATAGTCTGGGTGGCCATTTGATTAGATGTTCAGCGGATGGTCAGGCTCACCGTAGTCTTGTAGGTCAAGAGGTTGCTGTGTCATGTCACTAAATCACGCCCCAGGAAGTCTTCCCTCCAGTATGTCAATCAGACCTCGCCCCTCACCCCAGCAGCCACTCCTCCCACTCCCTTTTAATCATCTGTTGTTTTACGGTCTGTTCTATATGGCATGCAAAGCGTTGTACCCGTTGCCTGGGTCAGACACAGGACAGTGTCTCGAGGCTCCTATTCAGACGGACAGAGAATTCTCACCCTGGCTGACCTGCCTCACAAAAATCACAAGATCAAACAATTAGGCTACTCCGATCAGAATTGGATCAGTGTCCTCCGGATCCAATGTGTTGCACACTGTCCTCCCAGTCTCTGCAGAGCGAGTCAGAGTATAATTATTGTAGGCCTACGTAGACGGGCATGAGCGGTCTTTCAATAACGCCGTCGTAAAATGTGGTTTTGAGATCAAAGCGACCCTAGCCGTGTGTGCACAGTTCTTGATATTCATTGCTAGTTAGTGAGTTATTTAGCCAGTTATAGCTCATTTTTGGTCAGCAATGAGAAAATCATGGTTTGCATCACGGGGGGAGATTTGCACAGCAGGTAAAATAATAACCAGCCAAACTACACTATGTTATGAATTTGCTATCTAGCTAGTTAATTATTTATCTATGTCTTAATGGCATTGTCGTGTCCCATGTCCTAAAATAACTTTCCACCGACACTTGTGTAGAACTGGAAATGGCTGACACGCAGTTGATACTGGTGTAGTTGATAAAACCAATGCTGCATATTCCCGGTTGTAAAACTGTCTCTCAAATGCTCAAAATTGGTTAGGATTCTCCTCTATTCAATCCTGGCCAAGTTAAAAATATATTCTTAGAGTAGCCTAATTGACAAACTCATGCTGTCAAGCTCTCCCATGAACATGGAATATTTTAACCTTACAAATAGATAAACATCTTACTTAGCTACCTCGTCCACCTTAGCCATTTGATACCTGGTTTATTTAATGAAGGAATTATTTGAAAAAGACAACAGTATTTGGTTGTAATGTTGCAGGGGGGGCCAACCATCCTCCCAGGAGGACAGGACAACACAGGTCGGCACAAGAATTGCAACATCTAGAGGTAGTTGTTAATGGTAAATAGCAGTGCTGTAAGGGTCTATGCCTCCTTAAAGACTACCCCCACCATCATGGCTGCCTTGGTTTCGTTGATCCTCCTGTTAGGCTATGGTTGCTAGGCAGCAGTAGCCTCAGTCTAGGCCTTCCCAGCAAGTGTGACTCGACTGTGGTCCCCGCACAGCAAGTCTGGTCGACCGGAACACGACTGTGACTGAACACTGCTTCCCAAATCCCCCCTGAGCACCGGAGTGCGCTGAACAATACACAAGTCCTTCAGTGTTCAGTCAATCACCGGCCAACCAAGACTAGTAGTGCTGTGCTGGAAAAAGTTTTCTGTTGGACCTGACTGAGTCTTAAGAGTCAACACACAGGTGGACACACTAGCTCTGGTTTCACCAGTTCTCTCGCATTGTAAGCTGCTGTTAGTTTCGCAGTTCCAGTATGAATAACAGAATTGTCTTGTGTGTTCTTTAGGGCTGACCTCAATTAGTCGACTGGCCGGTCAATTTTTTTTAAATTGAGCAGTGTCAAATATGAAAAATGTTTATGGCACAAATGTTTTCTTCACCTCAAACAGCAAGTTAACAAAGTCTGTTTTTGCATCTATTTGAGAAGGACAATAGTTCCTCAACGTAGCCTATTGGATTACCGCTCGGCATGAAAGGGGGAAAAAATGTAATGCTTTGATCTGATGGAAATGTCATAAAATTGGCCTACCTGATTTACTACTTATCCCTTTTGCAAAATTGATACAATGTTGATACAATGTTTAAAATTCCTTGCGGCCAGTGATTTACAGGATATTTGTTTTCATCAGGATATTTTCTACCAGTGGGCTGCAATGTTTTTTTGTTGTTGACTGCAATGTTTTTGTTTATGTAGGCTATTTTTACATATTGGCAATAAAAGTTAAAATTCTAAAAGTCGAAATTTTGATTACCCACATGACATTGATTTTGAGATATGAAGACTTTATTATAAATTAAACTGTTCCATGAAAATGTACATATGAAAATCATAACTGGCATGCAGATCAGAAGTGGTAGAAATGGTAGGATAACTTGGCACTCCAAATGGAAAAGGTTGCCGACCTCCGGTGTAGCCTAACTTCAGGAGCATAATGTCAGAATCTGCCAAGGCCAGCAGGAGGGTCAGGAACAGGTTTGTTTTATTCTGGTTAGGCTATATTGATCTCTGGCTCCATCTTTAGTAATATGTCTTCAGTTTTAATTGCAGTTCTTAAGTTCTCTAGGATATGTGGGATGCTAACATCCCACTTGGCCAAAAGCCAGTAAAAATGCAGAGCGCCAAATTCAAATATATTACTATAAAAATCGAACTTTTTATTTTTATTTTTTATTTTTAAATCCCATTTTCTCCCCAATTTTCGTGGTATCCAATCGCTAGTAATTACTATCTTGTCTCATCGCTACAACTCCCGTACGGGCTCGGGAGAGACGAAGGTCGAAAGCCATGCGTCCTCCGAAGCACAACCCAACCAAGCCGCACTGCTTCTTAACACAGCGCGCCTCCAACCCGGAAGCCAGCCGCACCAATGTGTCGGAGGAAACACCGTGTACCTGGCCCCCTTGGTTAGCGCGCACTGCGCCCGGCCCGCCACAGGAGTCGCTGGAGCGCGATGAGACAAGGATATCCCTACCGGCCAAACCCTCCCTAACCCGGACGACGCTATGCCAATTGTGTGTCGCCCCACGGACCTCCCGGTCGCGGCCGGCTGCGACAGAGCCTGGGCGTGAACCCAGAGACTCTGGTGGCGCAGTTAGCACTGCGATGCAGTGCCCTAGACCACTGCGCCACCCGGGAGGCCCCTAAAAATCGAACTTTCATGAAATCACACATGAAAGACATCAAATTAAAGCTACACTTGTTGTGAATCCAGCCAACATGTCTGATTTCAAAAAGGATTTACGGCGAAAACACACCAAACGATTATGTTAGGTCAGTACATAGCCACAGAAAAACACAGCCATTTTCCCAGCCAAAGAGAGGGGTAACAAAAAGCAGAAATAGATAAAATTAATCACTAACCTTTGATCTTCATCAGATGACACTCATAGGACTTCATGTTACACAATACATGTATGTTTTGTTCGGTAAAGTTCATATTTATATCCAAAAATCTGAGTTTAGGCGGGACGCTACTGTCTCACTTTGCATTTTCTCTGGCTTTTTGCCGAGCGCCAAATTCAAATTAATTACTATGAAAATTACTCTAAAAATCTAACTTTCATTAAATCACACATGAAAGTTACCAAATTAAAGCTACACTGGTTGCGAATCCAGCCAACATGTCAGAATTCAAATAGGCTTTTCGGCGAAAACAAACGATGCTATTATCTGAGGATGGCACAATAGTAAACAAAGACAGATAAGCATATTTCAACCCTGCAGGCGTGACACAACGCAGAAATAAAAATATAATTCATGCCTTTGACGAGCTTCTGTTGTTGGCACTCCAATATGTCCCATAAACATCACAAATGGTCCTTTTTGTTCGATTTAATTCCGTCGATATATATCCAAAATGTCAATTTATTTGGCGCGTTTGATCCAGAAAAACACCGCTTCCAAATTGCTCAAACGTGACTAAAAAATATCTCAAAGGTTACCTGTAAACTTTGCCAAAAAATGTCAAACTACTTTTGTAATACAACTTTAGGTATTTTTTAACGTTAATAATCAATAAAATTGAAGACGGGATGATCTGTGTTCAATACAGGATTAAAACCAACTATAGCCAGCTTTCTGGTCACTCGCTTCTATCTAACAGGACACTTAATGTGACTCTCGTTCAAGATGGCCGTACTTCTTCATTACACAAAGGAATAACCTCAACCAATTTCTCAAGACTGTTGACATCCAGTGGAAGTGGTAGGAACTGCAAGCAGGTCCCTTAGAAATCTGGTTTCCCAATAAACTCATTGAAAAGAGAGTGACCTAAAAAATAAAAAAAATAAAAATTCTGAATGGTTTGTCCTTGGGTTTTCGCCTGCTAAATAAGTTATGTTATACTCACACACATGATTCAAACAGTTTTAGAAACTTCAGAGTGTTTTCTATCCAAATCTACTAACAATATGCATATCTTATCTTCTGGGGATGAGTAGCTGGAAGTTGAATTTGGGTATGCCTTTCATCCAAACGTGAAAATGCTGCCCCCTATCCTAGAGAAGTTAAAGCATCAGACAAGTTCAGTAGCCTACATATAGTTGATTTTATTCAAACATAGGGTGTGGCTATATATGGGAAAAATATATGCTTTAAAATTTCGACCAATTAATTGGTCGAAAGAACAACCGACTCTCGGTCGACCCAGATTTATTTTTAGTCAGTCAGCCCTAGTGTTCAGTGATTTGTGCTACACAGGGCCAAGCGTTCTTCTAACACCAGCTCCGGACGCCTGCTGTGTTCCTGGTTCCTGCCACGCTGCACAATCTGATATATCTTTTGTTCTCAGCAGTTGGTCCTATCTGTGGAATAATTTTTTCTGTATAACTATCCCTATTGTTTAGTTGAACTGACATGTATTTACATAGATATTTTAAAGTAACTATGCTTGCTCTGGCCTAGAGTTGTGCTACTTGCAGTGACAGACCATATGTTTTATCCTCGGTGGTCGGTGTTTGTACATGTTGATTCGTGTGCATTTGCCTGTTTTATCTGTGATGTAAGCGTGTGTGTGTCATAGATGTATGTCAATCATGGCAGGGCGCTGTTATGAATAGAGCTCACATCCCTGTCCACATCACCCAGCTCTCCACACTGGCTTGAGATTAGATGAGTGACAGCGGTCTGTCCATCCCTAACGGGGTCATCACTCTCGGGAGGTTCATCTCTCACTGGTGGGTTTTTGACGAGCACAGTGACGCAGGATGAGCCAGGGATAGGGGGCAGGATGTTATGATCCACACTAACAAGCTACTAATTGGTTGTTAATGTGACAGAGCGGGGTTTGAGTCACAAGGCTATTTTAGCCCACTGAGCTAAGGCCTAGACATTTGAAAAAAAGTCTATTGAAATCTATTTACACCAAAAGGATTAGGGTCTACCAGGCTTGGGATTGAACTTTGGACTGCATAGGTCTTAAGTCCATAGTTTCTTCAATCAGTGATTGGCCTACATTGGGTAGACTTGCCCATTCGGCTAAGCTTTGAACCCACATGCATCATCACCAGTCGACAAAGCGTTGTGGAGTCAGTTGAGAATCAACTGACTGCTCCAAATTAGTTGAGAAATTCTTGACAAAAGGTAAAGGTATACTGTACTTGCATCCTTGCTGTAGTTCTGTCTCTGAGGATATGTTTTTAAACCAAGCACACTGCTATCCCAGAGGTTCAGGGGTTCAAATGTCTGGTTTCTCATGTTAACAACACTCTCTTAATATTTCATTACTTAATTATTCCTGTAATCAGTCATCGGCCTATTAACGTGCTGTCTGCCAAGGTGGACAAATAGTGGTTGGAGCAGAACCTCATAGGGATGATTTGCGTTCTTATTTTAGAGCCCCTGCTGCAGGCTCACGCTGTAATGGCTGGCTGGCGGGGTATTTTGGGAGCTAATTTATTGCGTCTCTCTCAAGGGGGTGGTGGGGGGAAGGAGGGAGTGGGGGGTGTAAGATATGCACCCAGGGCTCCTTCCCGCTGGTGATTCATCTCCATGCTACATCGGCATGACGTGCCACTTTTTATTTCACTATTTAATGTGTGTGAAGATGACACTGTTCAGCCGGCACTCGTATACAAGTAACGTCTATGGGGGAGAAACTCACCCTGAGTGTTTTGTGGAGAGAGAGAAAAGAGCACCGGGTTGAAGGGAGGGAGATGAAGAGAGGTCTGTTTTATATCCCCAGTGGCTCACACTGATAAATGGCTGGCCCCAGTCTTCCCACTGACGCACAAATGTCACATCATAAAAAACAGTACGCACTCTTCCAGCATCTCTCTCTCACCCCCTGCCTTGCAAAGCACTCAATTATACCATGGGGTTTTCCTCCACCACCACCTCGTCCTAAGTGCATTTGAGCTAAATTGAAGCGGCCTCAATCACAGAGCTGTTATGATTTATTTTCTTTAATTCGAGACGCGATAAAACTGCAAGGTGAGGTCTGTCATTACCTTACCATTACATGCTGTTGGTGAGGTCTGTCATTACCTTACCATTACATGCTGTTGGTTAGGGATGTGGCGATTATGGTGTTTTGGATAACTAATTGTCATGCAAAATGGCCACGATTGTCATTTTGGTATAATTGTTTTTATTGTACTGCATTATAATGCTACGTCATACGTAATGGTATAGCTAAGACATACAGTTGAAGTCGGAAGTTTACATACACCTTAGCCAAATACATTTAAACTCAGTTTTTCACAATTCCTGACATTTAATCCTGGTAAAAATTCCCTGACTTAGGTCAATTAGGATCACAAGAATGTGAAATGTCAGAATAATAGTAGAGAATTATTTATTTCAGCTTTTATTTCTTTCATCACATTCCCAGTGGGTCAGAAGTTTACATACACTCAATTAGTATTTGGTAGCATTGCCTTTAAATTGTTTAACTTGGGTCAAATGTTTTGGGTAGCCTTCCACAAGCTTCCCACAATAAGTTAGGTGAATTTTGGCCCATTCCTCCTGACACAGCTGGTGTAACTGAGTCAGGTTTGTAGGCCTCGCACACACTTTTTCAGTTCTGCCCACACATTTTCTATAGGACGGATGTCGGCTTTGTGATGGCCAATCCAATACCTTGACTTTGTTGTCCTTAAGCCATTTTTCCACAACTTTGGAAGTATGCTTGGTGTCATTGTCCATTTGGAAGACCCATTTGCGACCAAGCTTTAACTTCCTAACTGATGTCTTGAGATGTTTCTTCAATATATCCACATAATTGTCCTTCCTCATGATGCCATCTATTTTGTGAAGTGCACCAGTCCCTCCTGCAGCAAAGCATCCCCACAACATGATGCTGCCACCCCCGTGCTTCATGGTTGGGATGGTGTTCATAACCCTTTTTCCTCCAAACATAACGACGGTCATTATGGCCAAACAGTTCTATTTTTGTTTCATCAGACCAGAGGACATCTCTCCAAAAAGTACGATCTTTGTCCCCCATGTGCAGTTGCAAACCGTAGTCTGGCTTTTTTTTATGGTGATTTTTGAGCAGTGGCTTCTTCCTTGCTGAGCGGTCTTTCAGGTTATGTCGATATCGGACTCGTTTTTACTGTGGATATAGATACTTTTGTACCTGTTTCCTCCAGCATCTTCACAAGGTCCTTTGCTGTTGTTCTGGGATTGATTTGCACTTTTCGCACCAATGTACATTCATCTCTAGGAGACAGAACTCATCTCCTTCCTGAGCGGTATGAAGGCTGTGTGGTCCCATGGTGTTTAGTCTTGCGTACTATTGCTTGCACAGATGAACATGGTACCTTCAGGCATTTGGTTCATCCGTGGGAGCAATTTCCAGACTTGTGGAGGTCTACAATCTTTTGGTTACTGGCCCAACACTAACCCCTTGTGCTCGTAAAACTTTATCCACTTCATGTAAAAATAAGAAACTGCTATTGGGTAAACTATAGCTACTTGAAAATGCATTTCAAGGCCCCCCCCTCCCCCCTCATAAAATAAATGTATGAAGACTGTTATGATATTTGTTTAGTTCACGATTTTGCCCATATTGTGGGCAAAGGCAGCCCCCTTGTGGAATAAAAACAGCGGCTTCCTATAGTTCTCTCTGTTTTGCCCAGTTGGCACATATGAGCTTGATGCACCCCAAGCCAAAGTATCATTGGCTTGTTGTAGTGCAAACCTGCTGTTTTGTGTACCAGTCACTCAGGGACTTACCTAAAGATAATGACTTCCTTGTTTTAGTGTTGAGAGAAACCAGTACCCAAACAAACAAGGAGGAATCTGACCTTTTTTCCACTTTGTGTTTCGCTATGACCTTAGTGGCATTCTCCTTTCGATGCCCATTCAACCGTCATACCGGTCTGTCCACACAAAACGAGTGTTTTATTGATTTGAATGCTGGAGTCAGGGTAACCTCGGCGTGTGTGGTGGTGGGGGGAAGAATGGAACAATAAAGACCCATTCTGAAGAAGATTCAGTTAGTGAATGAGGGAGAAGTGGAGGGAACAGGTGGTGAATTGTAAAGGAAGAGCAATAAGAGACATCAGTCTCAACTCTAGCTGTTCCAACCTGCTGCCTATCTATCACATCACTATGTGTGTGTTGGTGTGTTTTTGCCTGTGGGCCTGATGAGCTGGGAGAGATGGCTCCTCTAATCAGTAGATTAGTCATGATGATGCTGGACTGGAGGCCTGAGGGAAGGGCACTGTAATCTGCCCAGCACTTCCACCTTGCCGTTTTCCCATATGACGCAAAGTGCCCTCTATAGGTTAAAATCCCTTATCGTATGAACTATAGTCTGCCCTGCTATGGAAACATTTGCATGTATACTACATTGATCTCGGATGAAGATTAAGATTCCTAAAAGGTTGTTGCTTTTTTTCTTTCTTAAATCCATTGTCTGCTCATTGATGTTGAGCATCCATGGGATTGTTCTCCACAGGAATCTGAGAACAACACCACTATCTCTTGGAGCACACGGGCACTCCTGGAACTCTTTTCAAGATACCTTTTTGTGTAGTGAAAAGGATGCTGCTGCTTTTCAGCTGTGCTGTCTGACTGTTAACAAGCCTCTGCTTATACAATCTTCCTTTTACAGTCTATGGAAGTGCAGCTTTACAGCAGCAGCTAATAGACATCACACCTGCCCCTTCTCCCACTGCTTTCTCTGAAGTTTTTATTTAGCGCCTTAGCTACCAAACGGTCTTCTCTCCAATCCTCATTTAGCTTAATTGCTGCTGAGCCCCGGCCTAGCGAGATAGACAGGGAGATTGTGAGGGAGAGGTGAAGGTAGCTGTAATGAGAAAGGCGTGATGTATTAATCAGGCCTGACGTCTCTAATCACCTCTAATCTCATCAAGTGGTAGAGAGCTCCCAGTTCCGCTCGGCAACATCTGTGGACTCAAAATGGGGAGTTTATCCACCTGTTAAAACCATGTTTCCACCTAGTGAAACCGGAGGCTGCAGCACTTTACACAGCAGATGGATGTGGTCTTGGCTGGGTAGTCTAGTCTCCAGTGGTTCACCAGGTGGTTGAGGCTTGAAGTTACTGTTGGTTTGGTGTTATTTTGGAGTTAAGTGTGTGTTTGGGTCTAGTTTGGTGGAAGCAGCAGGGGCACCGTGATAAATCGGTTTGTTGTCTGGATGGTGTGTGTGGAGGCTGGGAATTATTTCCGTACACAAGAGACCTTGTAGTCACATTGTGATTAGAGGCTATTTTCCTTAGGCTGAGAAATGTACTACAGCGACGCAGCCCACGGAGTTGTTTCATCAATTCCGCCCCGGACTAATGGCCAATTTAGCCATCAAACGACAGGCGGTGCGGCACTACACGCCTGGTTAATGTTTGAAGAGGAGTCGCCTGAACATTTGATGAACATTAAGATTGCAATGCCTCATGAATATGGTTTCTCTCTCTCTATACCTCCCTCCTCCCTCGCTGTCCTTTCTCTCTGACTTACCTTCCCTCTGGTTGATTGGTATTGAGCTATTCCCACTTGGTACAGAATGTCTCCCTGTGTAATGTCACCTGCTTGCCTCATGTGTGCTGTAGGCAGGTCCACATTGGTTATGTAATGATTAGAGCCTTCAGTCCTGTGATCTTGGCTAAGGTTTGAGGGAATGTCCTGTGCTGAAGCCTATTAAAGTAGCTGTACTGCACATCCAGGTTACTAAAGTTCCTTACCCTCAACTTTACTAGGTCACTGTTTGACTCTGAATTCCCCTACACTCAACTTTAGTACACTTACATTTGAGTGTCCTTTCACCTCCCAAGGCGCCTGCCTTATTCCGGTGTCCTGTCTTATTCTACTGGTTGTCTCATGGTGCTCACGAGTGGCGCAGCATCTCAGTGTAGAGTTGTCACTACAATCCCTGGTTCGAATCCAGGCTGTATCACATCTGGCCGTGATTGGGAGTCCCATAAGGTGGCGCACAATTGGACCAGCGTCGTCTGAGTTTGGCCGGTGTAGGCCGTCATTGTAAATAAGAATTTGTTCTCAAGTAACTTGCCTAGTTAAATAAAATAAAAAAATCTGATCCTCTCCTCCAATCCACTTTAAAGAGAGAGGTGAGGAAACACGGACTAAAGAAGCAAGGATTTGACCGCTAGTAATGTTTCCAGACACTGTCTAATATGTACTGTCCTGATTCTACCTGCTGTCTCATTGGCCCCCTTCTGTTTCTCCTCAGGAAGTAGGCAGGCCACAGTAAGGTGATTGACCTGTGACCTTTGGATTTGGTTGTTTGCTGCAGACTCCAGATCTCAGATGAATTAACAGATGAGCTCACCCACAACCAGCAGAACACTCGTCTACTAATAATTTGCTCCTTACAGTTGATGGACCCAATTCAACTTCTTCATTGGACATTGACTGCATTCCAGAACCATTCTAAGTGTAAAACGGGCACAAAACAAGAGTGGACTTTGATTATGCATGCTATAAAAACACTACACCTTCCAACAAAAGCAGCAGAGATGAGGTGCTGTCGTTTTATTCAGAGATACTAATAAAAGATCCTGTACATGTCATGATGCCAAATGTCTCTGAGTGCTTTTGATGGTTCATTCCTATTGATGGATTCACCCATGTGTTATTTAATAGATTGTTTCTATGACCCAGGGGCTAGGGTGAGGAACCTGATCAGAACTGTTTGGGCTTACTTACCTGCTGGCCCAGGTAACCAGAGCCTTCAGCCTGGGTACTTATTAATATTTGAACAGGGCCCAGCCCAATCAGCTGAAATGCTCTGTAAACATGGAGAGACTGGTTTGGGTTTTAACCTACTAGTACCACAGTGACAATACAGTGAGCGCTAGGCTAAGTCGCTATCTGTTGTCACCCCATTATGGATTACATTCTAGAGCATGATTTATCAATGTACCCCAAGCCCTTTATAAAGTGTATAGGAGCTTCTGGCTTCATACACTAGTTCGACCCACGTGTAGCATCAACATGCCACAGTCGGTTCCCAAGCGCTACCCAAACCTGTTTTTCTGGGCATTGTTCTTGTTACCTGTATGGTGATGTGATGACAAGTATCATTTGTCTGTAATTTATCCATTGATTTGCCTAACTGTTGGCTGATAGGAGGGACTTTATGAGAGGAGTTGTGAAAGAGTCATCAACAAATGTGTTATTTGTCACATGCGCCGAGTACAACCGGTACAACCTTACTGTGAAATGCGTACTTACAAGCTCTTAACCAACATTGCAGTTCTAGAAATGGAGTTAAGAAAATATTTACTAAATAAACAACATTTTAAAAGTAAAATAACAATAACGAGGCCATATAAAGTACCAGTCAAAAGTTGACACACCTACTCATTCCAGGGTTTTCTTTGTTTTTACTATGATCTAAGTTGTAGAATAGTAGGGAAGGCATCAAAACTATGAAATAACACGTGTCATGTAGTAACCAAAAAAGTGTTAATCAAAATATATTTGAGTTTCTTCAAAGTAGCCACCCTTTGCCTTGATGACCCCGAGTTACCTCTGCTGCAGTGGATATGTTCATTAGAGTTACCAGCCCCAGAAATTGCAGCCCAATTAAATGCTTCACATAGTTGAAGTAACAGACACATCTCAACATCAACTGCTCAGAGGAGACTGCGTGAATCAGGCCTTCATGGTCGAATTGCTGCAAAGAAACTACTACTAAAGGACACCAATAAGAAGAGACTTGCTTGGGCCAAGAAACACGAGCAATGGACATTAGACCGGTGGAAATCTGTCCTTTGGTCTGATATTTTTGGTTCAAACCGCTGTGTCTTTGAGACACAGAGTAGGTGAACAGATGATCTCCACATGTGTGGTTCCCACCGTGGAGGTGTGTGATGGTGTGGGGGTGCTTTGCTGGTGACACTGTCGGTGATTTATTTAATCGGCATGGCTGCCACAGCATTCTGCAGCGATAGGCCAGTCCAAATAGGTGAAAACCAGATGGGATATCATTTGTTTTTCAGGCTGTGTAAGGGCTATTTGACCAAGAAGGAGAGTGAGGAAGTGCTGCATCAGATGACCTGGCCTCCACAATCACCCGACCTCAACCCAATTGAGATGGTTTGGGATGAGTTGGACCGCAGAGTGAAGGTAAAGCAGCCAACAAGTGCTCAGCATATGTGGGAACTCATTCAAGAGCATTCCAGGTGAAGCTGGTTGAGAGAATGCCAAGTGTGCACAGCTGTCATCAAGGCAAAGGGTGGCTACTTTGAAGAATCTAAAATCAAAAATATATTTTGATTTGTTTAACAATTTTTTGGGTTACTACATGATTCCATATGTTTCATAGATTTGATGTCTTCACAATTATTCTACAATGTAGAAAATAGTAAAAAAAAAAAAAAAAAAAAAACTTGAATGAGTCTGAACTTTTGACTGGTACTGTATGTCCTGCCCTGCTCACCTTGACTAACCTTCATGAATAGCTCCTGTCAGAATGTGTCTTGTGTTTGGTTGTGAGTGTGTGTGTGTACTCAACCCAGTGGATTATGCCTCCAGAATACACCTTGTGCTTACAGTAAAATGACTCCTGCCAAGTCTGACTGGACTTTGAACGAGCAGCTTTGTCTGTATGGGGGCCAGATCTCAAATACTTCACTATCTGGATACAACTAGTGGCAATGCACGTACTGGCCCCCAGAGCAGTGCTAAGGTATGATGCCAGCTATTCTGTTATCCAGCTCTATACTGGCCATTCTGCTGGGTGCATATCTGGAGGAGCTGGATTACTGAAGCAGTGGGTTAGGGGGTGATAATGTGCTCTTCAGTCTCCTTTGTATATGAGACTGGAAGTGATTTGGACAAATGGCTGCTCATTTACCAACCCTGGCTGGCCAACCCTCTTTGATCTTTGTTGTAAAGTGATTCATCTTTACTGTCTGTCGGTCTGTTTTTAAGAGGAGATAAAAGTAGCACTATTTCAAAATGGCTGTTTGTGATGCGGTGTTGTGAAGGAGATACTCTTTTATAGCTAGCATCCTGCAAGTTTTTCCCCAAACTTTTTTATGTAGTATGTGCACGCACACAGTCTGATCTGTAATCTTTCTACCAGTCCTCCTTCTCTTCACCTGTTGCTCTTTGACTGCTTTCTCTTTCATCTCCCAACCTTTTCCCCTCTCCCCCACTCTGCCTTCCTCGTCTTTAGCCATCCTTTTTTCCTCTCCTTACTCTGATCTCTCGCATGATTGCCTTTTCTACTCGCTTCCTGGTGATGGAGTGAATGGAACCTCCAGTAGTAAAACTTCTCTTGTCTCACTCCACCTCCAAATTTCTCTCCCGCTCTCTCATAATTTCAGTGAATCATGCTGCCTTCTCTGTAAGGGACTGTGCTTTTGACAGTTGTGAAGCAAAGGTTATAGCTAGCTAGTTAACTGTGTATTTTGGCAATGTTGTGTGGTGAGGGTTGAAATTGACTGGAATGTAAAAACAGTGGCAGTGGGGTTGAAAGGGTTTCCAGCCTGTGCTCGGTGCTGTCCTGCTCTGCTCAGACGAGGGGAGGTCTTTTGTCTCACACAGAGGTCATACACACACACACACAGCGCTGCTGTCACTCAACAGGCGCCTACGTCAAAACAAAGCAGAAACATCAGGTTATAGTGTCCTATGTGCGCTCTCATACGCAAACGCTTTTTATACAGAATGCATTCCAATGTATTAGCAGATGGTCATAGAATCTCTGTCTCTGTGTGTGTGGTATAGAGACTTGACTGGACTCTACAGTTTGTGTGATTTAAGCCACTCCAGATTGAGGAAAGGGCATGGTGAGAGGAATGCCACTCAAGTGTGGGTAGCAGCAGATATGGTGGGAAGGCTTTCTTGTCTCTCAGGGGAGAAACATGAGAGGGAAAGGGGGATGGATAGGCACTGAGAAGGGTAGAGAAGAGGCGGGCATGGTTGCAAAGCTGAACAGTGAGAAGGTTAGGCGGGAGAGGGCTGAAATGTTGTTGACATGAACAAGTATGTCATGTTCTCTCCATACTTGTAAGGTTATGTGTCTGTGTGAGAGGAGTAACGTGATACAGCTCTCCCACCATCATTGAGCCCTCCCTCTGTCTCCCTTCATTCCCCTCCTATTCAGTCTCTCCTACTGGAGGAACACTACAGAGCATTCTCTCTTTCCCTCACTCATGATGAGGCTGCCTCTGCAGCAACCAGCAAAGTACAGTCCAGCCAGGGTGGTTTTCAGCTCCGAGTTCTGGAAGGTGTGGCATGTCCACAGAACCTTTATCCAAAAACAACCGCTCTGATTCTCTACTCCCTATTCACTTCTCATTTGTCATCGTCCTCAGGACTAGCCTATTGCTTCAGTCACTTAGTCAGTGAGGGACTGTTTACCAGTCTCTTTGTTCTCTTTCCTGCTCTTTTGCTTTGTTCCATCGCTCCACTTGAAGCACAGAGCGAAAGAGAGACTGGGTTGTTTTCTAATAGTTGGGAAAGATTTTCTGTGGCCTTATGCTTAGCCACCTCCCTCGCTCATTCCCCCCCTTTCGCCTTCCAGTGGTTGTTTTCCTGCCGTAGCTGGGAACTGACTGAGGCAAGACTGTGTTTTCCTGCCGTAGCTGGGAACTGACTGAGGCAAGACTGTGTTTTCCTGTCGTAGCTGGGAACTGACTGAAGCAAGACTGTGTTTTCCTGTCGTAGCTGGGAACTGACTGAAGCAAGACTGTGTTTTCCTGTCGTAGCTGGGAACTGACTGAAGCAAGACTGTGTTTTCCTGTCGTAGCTGAGAACTGACTGAGGCAAGACTGTGTTTTCCTGTCGTAGCTGGGAACTGACTGACATACACACGCTCTTTCTATTCTATTTCTCGCTTTCTGTATTTCTCTCTCGATCCACTATTCTGGCAATTCTGGCCATCGCATGGTAAGAAGTTCCTCTCATTCTGTTTCTTTCTCCATGTTGGCGCTTGCTCTCGCTCGCTCGCTCTCTTTGTCTTTCTCTGTCTCGCTTTGTCTCTAGCTCTCTGTGTGTGGCACAGTTATGTTCAAGCAAGGTTGTGCTAGCATGTTATAGGGACTCAGTATGGGAAATATAAAATGAAGGGAGCTGTGTGGTACTCTAGCATTCCACAGCTGTTTGGCACACAGAGAGCAAGAGAAGCCATTTCCTGTAGGTTTGGGGTTACACAAGTCTGGAGAGTAGGAGAGTCACTGTCTTTTCTGTCCTGTGAGATCATGTGCTCTGCTTTTTTAACAGTAAGCAGTTAAGCACACTCATTATCAGGATGTTATGCTCTGTCTTGAAGTATTGGATTTCACTGTGGCTCTCTCACTGTAACAGTATCTTGTGGTTTGTTGTCATACTTGCACTATGGTAGTGGAGTATTAGTCAGTCTCACAGTAAATCCTTCAGTGTTGTATTTTTAAGTTACTGTTAAAGCAAGTGATATTTGTGTTAGGTCGAGTGTGTACGACTAGTGATGTGCTCACCCTATCACTAACGCAGTTCGTTCACACCTCGGTGTGTGTGTGTGTCCGCTAGTCCTGGCTCAGATGGACTGGATCACTGAAATAGCTCAAACTCTGCCCACCTTTTGTGTGACATTGGAGTTATCCTCAGAATCTCACATTAATAAGTGTAACCCCTCATCTTCCAATACGCCCACATATCACTGTGGTGTTTCCCCCTCTGCTCAATAGTCATTTCTAGAGAGGATTTGCTCCAGTGAAGTTGTATTGATCCCCGGCCAGCCAATGGCCCACGACACTGACAACAATGCAATGGGAAACGATTTACTCTGAGTTAGGACTGTGTGACGGACATCTGCTGCTCCACAAAGCACATGAGATGGAGGGGAGGAACGGGAGGGAGGGAGGCACAACAATCTTGGCGCCAAGGGATAGCACGTGGCTGAGAGAAAGGCGCACTAAGGGGACAGATGATAAGATGTATGGGAACAAAGGGTTGCTAGCAAAGCCATGCACGGTTTTAAAATCCACTTAGAATCAGATAATCTGCTATTTATTAGCTCTATAACTCAGATTGTGTGCATGTGGAAAACTGCATGTCTGTGCATGTGTAGGTTCAAAGCTGCTGTAACTTGTTTGATCTTGTCTGCTATAATGCGCCTGCAAGGCATGTATGAGTCTCTGTGTGGCCTTGTATTGTCCGGCCAGTCTCTGTATTTACTATGCTAACAACGACACTGCCAACGCCAGCCAGTTAGTGGTGGCCTACATGCCAGCTCTTTTCACCTATACTAACAGAGGAGAGGTGTACCAGAATAACTAGCGATGTTCCTATTCCTCGGATTTCTCGACTTTGCTCGTCATCCCTGCCTCCTGTACCCATCTCTTCCCCCTTCCTGTCATCTCCCTCCTTTCCTCTCGCCTCTGTTCATCACTCCAGATTTCCTCCCTTAAGGCATGGACACTTCAAATTAAATCGAATGTTATTAGTCACATGCGACAAATACAACAGGTGTAGACTTTACAGTGAAATGCTTACTTACGAGCCCCTAACCAACAATGGCGTAAAAAAAAAAGTAAGAAATAAAAGTAACAAGTAATTAACTTCTCTGCGCTACGGATCCCTTTTACGGGATCATTTTCCTAAACAACCGCTGAATTGCAGGGCGCAAAATATTACAAAAAATATTTATAATCATGCAATCACAAGTGAAATATACCAAAACACAGCTTAGCTTGTTGTTAATCCACCTATCGTGTCAGATTTTGAAAATATGCTTTACAGAGAAAGAAATCCAAGCTTTTGTGAATGTATCAATCAATGCTAGAACAGCTAGCCCCAAATTAGCATGGTCACGAAAGTCCGAAAAGCAATAAAATTAATCGCTTACCTTTGATAATCTTCGGATGTTTGCACTCACGAGACTCCCAGTTACACAATAAATGTTCTTTTTGTTCGATACATATTACTTTTATAACAAAAAAACGCCATTTGGGTTGCGCGTTATGTTCAGAAAACCAAAGCCTCGTTCCGTTAGACGAAAATTCCAAAAAGTATCCGTAATGGTCGTAGAAACATGTCAAATGTTTTTTATAATCAATCCTCAGGTTGTTTTTAACAAACATAATCGATAATATTTCGACCGTAACCTATTCAATAAGAGAGAAAAAGAAAATGGAGAGCTACCCTCTCGCGCGCAGGAACTAATCAGAGGACACCTGACTAGTTTTGAAAAATCTTGCTCATTTTTCAAAATAAAAGCCTGAAACTATGTCTAAATCCTGGTCACAGCCTGAGGAAGCCATTGGAAAAGGAATCTGGTTGATACCCCTTTAAATGGAAGAAAGATGGGCCAGGAAACACAGATTAAAAATAAAAAAATCACTTCTGGGTTAGATTTCCTCAGGTTTTCGCCTGCAGAATCAGTTTTGTTATACTCACAGACAATATTTTGACAGTTTTGGAAACTTTGGAGTGTTTTCTATCCTAATCTGTAAATTATATGCATTTTCTACGATCTGGACCTGAGAAATAGTCCGTTTACCTTGGGAACGTTATTTAAAATAAAAATAAATAAAAAATCTGACACCTAGCGTCAAGAGGTTAAAGAGCAGCAGTAAAATAACAATAGTGAGACTATAGACAGGGGGGTACCGGTACAGAATCAATGTGTGGGGGCACCTGTTGAAGTAATATGTACATGTAGGTAGAGTTATTAAAGTGACTATGCATAGATGATAAGAGTAGCAGCTGTGTTAAAAGGAGGGGGGGGGGGGTACAATGCAAATAGTCTGGGTAGCCATTTGATTAGATGTTCAGGAGTCTTATGGCTTGTGGGTAGAAGCTGTTTAGAAGCCTCTTGGACCTAGACTTGGCACTCCGGTACCGCTTGCCATACAGTAACAGTCTATGACTAGGGTGGCTGGAGTCTTTGACAATTTTTAGGACCTTCCTCTGACACTGCCTGGTATAGAGGTCCTGGATGGCAGGAAGCTTGTCCCTGGTGATGTACTGGGCCGTACGCACTACCCTCTGTAGTGCCTTACGGTCGGAGGCCGAGCAGTTGCCATACCAGGCATTGATGCAACCAGTCAGGGTGCTCTCGATGGTGCAGCTGTATAACCTTTTTGAGGATCTGAGGACCTATGCCAAATCTTTTCATTCTCCTGAGGGGGCAATAGGTTTTGTTGTGCCCGCTTCACAACTGTTTTGGTGTGCTTGGACCATGTTAGTTAGTTAGTTATTTAGTTAGTTGGTGATGTGGACACCAAGGATCTTGAAGCTCTCAACCAGCTCCACTACAGCCACGTCGATGAGAATGGTGGCGTGCTCGGTCCTCTTTTTCCTGTAGTCCACAATCATCTCCTTTGTCTTGATCATGTTGAGGGAGAGGTTGTTGTCCTGGCACCACGCAGCCAGGTCTCAGCCTATAGGGAGGAGGTCAGTCTCGTCGTTGTCGGTGAGTGAACAGGGAGTACAGGAGGGGACTGAGCACGCACCCCTGAGGGGCCCCTGTGAGGATCCCTGGGAGGATCAGCGTGGTGGATGTGTTGTTACCTACCCTTATCACCTGGGGGTGGCCCGTTGGGATGTCCAGGATCCAGTTGCAGAGGGAGGCGTTTAGTCCCAGAGTCCTTAGCTTATTGATGAGCTTTGACGGCACTATGGTGTTGACCGCTGAGCAGTAGTCAATTAATAGCATTCTCATATAGGGGTTCCATTTGTCTAGGTGGGAAAGGGCAGTGTGGAGTGCAATAGAGATTGCATGATCTGTTAGGGCGGTATGTAAATTGGAGTGGGTCTAGGGTTTCTGGGATAATGGTGACGTGAGCCATGACCAGCCTTTCAAAGCACTTCATGGCTACAGACGTGAGTGCTACGGGTCGGTAGTCATTTAGGCAAGTTACCTTAGTGTTCTTGGGCATGGTGGTATGCTTAAAACATGTTGGTATTATAGACTTGGACAGGGAGAGGTTGAAAATGTCAGTGAAGATGCTTGCCAGTTGGTCAGCGCATGCTCGCAGTACACATCCTGGTAATCCGTCTGGCCCTGCGGCCTTGTGAATGTTGACCTGTTTACAGGTCTTACTCACATCGGCTGCAGAGAGTGTGATCACATAGTCTTCTGGAACAGCTGGTGCTCTCATGCACTTTCCGTGTTATTTGCCTCGAGCATAGAAGTAGTTTAGCTCGTCTGATAGTCTCGGCTGTGCTTCCCTTTGTAGTCTGTAATGGTTTGCAAGCCCTGCCACGTCCGACGAGCGTCAGAGCCAGTGTAGTACGATTCGATCTTAGTCCTGTATTGATGCTTTGCCCGCTTGATGGTTCGTCAGAGGGCATAGCAAGATTTCTCATTAGCTTCCGGGTTAGAGTCCCACTCCTTGAAAGCGGCAGCTCTACTAGCCTTTAGCTCAGTGCAGATGTTGCCTGTAATCCATGGCTACTGGTTGGGGTATGTACTAGAGGTCGACCGATTATGATTTTTCAACGCCGATACCGATTATTGGAGGACCAAAAAAGCCGATACCGATTTAATCGGCCTATTTATTTATTTGTAATAATGACAATTACAACAATACTGAATGAACACTTATTTTAACTTAATATAATACATCAATAAAATCAATTTAGCCTCAAGTAAATAATGAAACATGTTCAATTTGGTTTAAATAATGCAAAAACAAAGTGTTGGAGAAGAAAGTAAAAGTGCAATATGTGCTATGTAAGAAAGCTAACGTTTCAGTTCCTTGCTCAGAACATGAGAACATATGAAAACTGGTGGTTCCTTTTAACATGAGTCTTCAATATTCCCAGGTAAGAAGTTTTAGGTTGTAGTTATTATAGGAATTATAGGACTATTTCCCTCTATACCATTTGTATTTCATTAACCTTTGACTATTGGATGTTCTTATAGGCACTTTAGTATCGCAAGTGTAACAGTATAGCTTCCGTCCCTCTCCTCGCGCCTCCCTGGGCTCGAACCAGCAACACAAGGACAACAGCCACCATCGAAGCAGCGTTACCCATGCAGAGCAAGGGGAACAACTACTAGAAGGCTCAGAGCGAGTGATGTTTGAAACGCTATTAGCGCGCGCTAACTAGCTAGCCATTTCACTTCGGTTATAAACAGCGCAATGCTTGACGCACAACGAAGAGCTGCTGGCAAAACGCACGAAAGTGCTGTTTGAATGAATGTTTACGAGCCTGCTTCTGCCTACCACCGCTCAGTCAGATACTTAGATACTTGTATGCTTGTAGGCTCAGTCATATTATATGCAACGCAGGACACGCTAGATAATATCTAGTAATATCATCAACCATGTGTAGTTAACTAGTGGTTATGATTGATTGTTTTTTATAAGATAAGTTTAATGCTAGCTAGCAACTTACCTTGGCTTACTGCATTCGCGTAACAGGCAGTCTCCTTGTGGAGTGCAACAAGAGAGAGTCAGGTTGTTATTGCGTTGGATTAGTTAACTGTAAGGTTGCAAGATTGGATCCCCCGAGCTGACAAGGTGAAAATCTGTCATTCTGCCCCTGAACAAGGCAGTTAACCAACCGTTCCTAGGCCGTCATTGAAAATAAGAATGTGTTCTTAACTGACTTGCCTAGTTAAATAAAGGTACAAAAAAATAGATAATAATAATCGGCAAATCGGCGCCCAAAAATACCAATTTCCGATTGTTATGAAAACTTGAAATCGGCCCTAATTAATCTGCCATTCCGATTAATCGGTCGACCTCTAGTATGTACGCACGGTCTCTGTGGGAACGACATCATCGATGCACTTATTGATGAAGCAAATGACTGATGTGGTGTACTCTTCAATGCCATCAAAGGAATCCTGGGACATATTCCAGTCTGTGCTAGCAAAACAGACCTGTAGCTTTTCATCTGACCACTTTTTTTATTGATCGAGTCACTGGTGCTTCCTGCTTTTTAATTTTTTGCTTGTATGTCAGAATCAGGATAGATTTATGGTCAGATTTGCCAAATGGGGGATGAGGGAGCTGTATGCGTCTATGTGTGTGGAGTAAAGGTGGTCCAGTGGGGGGAAAATTTAAAAAATGTTTCTCTTTAGTTGCACATCTTAACTTTTCTAGGATATGTGGGACACTAACGTCCCACTTGGCCAAAAGCCAGTAAAAATGCAGAGCGCCAAATTCAAATATATTACTATAAAAATCGAACTTTCATGAAATCACACATGAAAGACACCAAATTAAAGCTACACTTGTTGTGAATCCAGCCAACATGTCTGATTTCAAAAAGGATTTATGGCGAAAACACACCAAACGATTATGTTAGGTCAGTACATAGCCACAGAAAAACACAGCCATTTTCCCAGCCAAAGAGAGATCAAATTAATCACTAACCTTTGATGATCTTCATCAGATGACACTCATAGGACTTCATGTTACACAATACTTGGGAAAAAGCCAGAGAAAATGCAGAGCGCCAAATTCAAATTAATTACTATAAAAATCAAACTTTCATTAAATCACACATGAAAGTTACCAAACTAAAGCTACACTGGTTGCGAATCCAGCCAACATGTCAGAATTCAAATAGGCTTTTCGGCGAAAGCAAACGATGCTATTATCTGAGGATAGCACAATAGTAAACAAAGACAGATAAGCATATTTCAACCCTGCAGGCGTGACACAACGCAGAAATAAAAATATAATTCATGCCTTACCTTTGACGAGCTTCTGTTGTTGGCACTCCAATATGTCCCATAAACATCACAAATGGTCCTTTTTGTTCGATTAATTCCGTCGATATATATCCAAAATGTCCATTTATTTGGCGCGTTTGATCCAGAAAAACACCGGTTCCAACTTGCACAAACGTGACTAAAAAATATCTCAAAGGTTACCTGTAAACTTTGCCAAAAATGTCAAACTACTTTTGTTATACAACTTTAGGTATTTTTTAACGTTAATAATCAATCAAATTGAAGACGGGATGATCTGTGTTCAATACAGGATTAAAACCAACTATAGCCAGCTTTCTGGTCACGCGCTTCTATCTAACAGGACACTTAATGTGACTCTTGTTCAAGATGGCCGTACTTCATTACACAAAGGAATAACCTCAACCAATTTCTCAAGACTGTTGACATCCAGTGGAAGTGGTAGGAACTGCAAGCAGGTCCCTTAGAAATCTGGTTTCCCAATAAACTCATTGAAAAGAGTGACCTCAAAAAAAAGAAATCTGAATGGTTTGTCCTCGGGGTTTCGCCTGCTAAATAAGTTCTGTTATACTCACAGACATGATTCAAACAGTTTTAGAAACGTCAGTGTTTTCTATCCAGATCTACTAACAATATGCATATCTTATCTTCTGGGGATGAGTAGCTGGCAGTTGAATTTGGGTATGCTTTTCATCCAAACGTGAAAATGCTGCCCCCTATCCTAGAGAAGGTAACATGCTGATAGAAATTTGGTAAGATAGATTTATGTTTCCCTGTATTAAAGTCCTCGGCTACTAAGAGCGCCGCCTCTGGGTGAGCGTTTTCTTGTTGGCTTATAGTGGAATACAGCTCATTCAGTGCGGTCTTAGTGCCAGCATCATTCTGTGGTGGTATGTAGACAGCTACAAAAAATGCAGATAAACTCTCTATGTAGATAGTGTGGTCTACAGCTTATCATGAGATACTCTACCTCAGGCGAGCAAAACCTTGAGACTTTCTTAGATATCGTGCACCAGCTGTTATTTACAAAAATACATAGTCTGCTGCCCCTTGTGTTACCAGACACCTCTGTTCTGTCCTGCCGATACAGCGTATAACCAGCCAGCTGTATGTTGATATTGTCGTCGTTCAGCCAGGACTCCGTGAAGCATAAGTTATTAGTTTAGAATGTCCCGTTGGTAGGATAATCTTCCGCGTAGGTCATCGATTTTATTTTGCAAAGATATCACGTTTGCTAGCAGAATGGAAGAAAGTGGGGGTTTATTCGATCGCCTACGAATTCTCTGGCCCCTTTATCTCCGCCTCTTCACGCAAATGACGGGATCTGGGCCTGTTCCCAGGAAAGCTGTATGTCATGGTGCTCGTCGGACTATGCCAGTCCGTGGTGAATAATCGCAGTTTGGATGTCCAGAAGTTATTTTCGGTCATAAGAGACGGTAGCAGCAACATTATGTACAAAATAAGTTACAAACAACGCAAAAAACACAATTGATTAGGAATACGTAAAACGCCAGCCTTGTTCTGCGGCGCCATCTTGCAGACTTAGCACCTCTGTTCAGAGTGCCAGCCGTAATTTATAAACCGATTTCTACATGTAGAATCGCACGAAAATGCTGGCAGTCAGACGCCCACCGGTGGGTGGTCCCTAGAACTAATGTTGAACGAACGGCAAATGAGCGGCAGATTGACATTTTGTTGCAGTGGGTTACACCCATCTCCTGCCTTGCAGCCATCTCATATCCTCCACAGCTCAAACTATATTGAAGAGGACAGAGGCCCAGATTAGTATAAACACCAGATGGTTTGGTGTGTGTGCCTTAACACACTGGCCACAGGGGTCAAGAGAACACTCACAACACACATACAGAGAGACATTACTTCACTCACTGGATGGAGAGACCGACACACACCAACAGCACATAGGCTCAGAAGTGTGTGCACGCGCATTGCTAATGCTATTGACATGTGACTGCAGACATCTTGGTAATGAAGTTGAGATCAGCAGGAGAGAATGTCACTCCTTTTCCATTCAATGTTTGTCATCTAATTGTCTGCCTTGATGTTTCTCCCCCCAGGGGTCATAAGATGACGAGTAGCTTCCCTCAGAAGAGACAAACCACTTAACCCGTCTTTAGCACTATCTCCGTCAGCAAGTGTCTGCATGTCATACAACACAGACAGTGTGATCAGTGAGTCTGTGGACCTCATTGCGTTATGCGTTGTGGTAAATAGGACTCTTGATTCCAGCTCATGGCACCATGAGTCATTTATGGACTTATAAATGAATGAATATGTAATCAAAATCAAATCACATTTTATTGGTCACATACCCGTGTTTAGCAGATGTTATTGCGGATGTGGCGAAATGCTTGTGTTTCTGGTGCCAACAGTGCAGTAATATCTAACAAGTATTGTCTAACAATTTCACAATAAATACAAATCTAATGTAAATGGAAGACATTTTTATTTGTATAGAGACAGTGCAATGCAAATGAGGTTTGAAACACACTGTGTTACGAATCCCTTTGGCCCGACAGTCTAGGGGGGATGGTAATGGGACCCGTAACACAACTCATGCAAATTATAGTAGTGAAAACGTAACAGTGAGAACAAATAACACAGACAACTTAATTACCGTCAAACACTAAATGTTTATTTATAAACACACGGTAAATGGGGGGGGGGAAGCAGGAAAAGGGGCTGAGCGGGACCCAAGGAATGAAAGAATAATAATTCAAAAACACCCCTAAGCTAGACTAGCCTACTTCACAAACAGCTAACTAACTAACCAAAAATACAGGGGGGTGGTCCGCCCAGTTCTAACTAGTGTTTTTAACAATGTTTAACTACGGGTAGTGTAGCCCAAGGGCGACTTGTCTGGTTACCCCCTTTTCCCACCATCAAACAAACACTCAAACACCATAACCAAAACAATACTCACAGGTGGGGACAAAGTGACATGTAGCTGCAAAACACACAAGCGATCTACAGACAGAAGGCATGTTACAAAGAGATTGAGCTGGGGAGACAACAACTGACAGGGGTTTTAAACCAAGGGAAAGGGACTGTGATTGGGTAAGGGAAAAGGAGCAGGTGTCTTCCGATTAGCGACTGATTGATGACTGATTGGGGAATGATTATTGTCACCTGTGAGTAGGGGAGAAGGAGAGAAAAGAAATACACACAGGATACACACAGAACACTTGTATCCGTAACACACTGGCACGTGTGTATTGCTTCGCACAGACAGTAGTTTGTTTGTGTTATGTGGTTATTAAATCTGGACCTGGCTTGCCTCCTCTGCCTCACCACCTCTGTCTCCCCCTGGTGTTTGGGTTGAGTGTGACCGCTTCCCTCCATTGTGTCCCAGCAGCAGCTCAGCTCTCTCAGGGAGGTGCAGGTTGCCAGTTAAGTGTTCTCTCTCTCTGTTCTCTATAAGTGGAGTAGGTCTCTTTCCTCAAACAGGGAGGGAGTATTTGAAACAGGACATTTTGGAACAGCTGGGAAACGGGTGAAAGTCAGTGGGTTTATGGGAAATGTAGTGGCAGGGTGACTGTGCCAGAGATAGTCATGTAAAATCTGTGGCACGGTAACTGACTGTTTTGACATCTTTGTGGAATGATTTCTTAAATCTTTTTGGTCTTGTTTAGTCTCCACCCAGAGGAATGTTAGTGTTCAGTCTAGAATATCCTTCCTTTTTAAGAACACACAAAGGCCTTTTCATTGTGTGCATGTGAATGACCCCACGTTTGTCATGGTGTGTTTCGATATACAATGTTTGGTCTTCTCTGTTCAGTATCTGGTAAGTGTGTGATTGATTGAGTGACTACGTTTATGGGGTGGTTGGGCAGTCTCCTCTTGTTTGGTGTGTAGTTTGTGAAAGTTCATGTCTGGTTTGACACTGACTGACACATAGACACAATCTATAGCAGTGGTGCCCTTGGAGTGTGAGGCTGCTAACTGAGGAGGTAGAAGAGGAATGTTAGTGGAAGAGAAGAGTTCATCCTCCTTTTTTGTTGCTCAGATGTTCCCCCTCTTCTTCCAGAGGGCTGGTAGGAACCACAGGGCAACCGGAGGCTGTTTCAGACTGGTACATCTTTCTTTCGTGTCTTCCTCCCCTCCCCCTCTACTCTTTTGACACGCTGTGTTTTTATTTTGGGTGAAGAAAGCCTTTTGCAGCTGCTTTAGCCTGTCTGTTTGAGAATAACATTTCGATATGTGAGGAAAGGGGCCTTTCAATTTTTTGTTGTTGTCTTCGCACAGCTGCTGTGTGTAACATGAGTTTGGGAAAGTGAGAATATGTCATGATGAAGTCAAGTAATGTTTTCCTCTTTGTCTCTCCTCTAGTTGCGAGTTTCCTCTGACAGTGGACTGAGTGTCTCTGTGAGCGTCTCTCAACCTGGGACGACTGCTCTTCTGGCCACAGCGTCCATGAGGTAACGGCGGGAAGCCCCATACCACCCTCGCTCCGCCCTCCATCCCCCTCTCCCTCCATCCCCTCTGCAGCGATGGGTCAGAAGATCTCAGGCAGCATCAAGTCAGTGGACGCACGGGGTGAGCCTTCATACCGGCCGGTCCGCCGTGAGCTGCGGGGTCCAGACTTCTGCCGGCCTCCTCGTCTGGACCTGCTTCTGGACATGCCCCCTGCGACCTCTGACCTGCAGCTCCACCACGCCTGGAACCCCGAAGACCGCTCGCTCAACGTCTTTGTCAAGGAGGACGACAAGCTGACCTTCCACCGCCACCCGGTGGCCCAGAGCACCGACTGCATCCGTGGCCAGGTGGGCTACACACGGGGGCTCCATGTCTGGCGGATCCATTGGCCTGCGAGACAACGAGGAACACACGCTGTTGTAGGGGTGGGCACGGCTGACGCTCTTCTACACTCTGTGGGTTACACGGCCTTGGTGGGTTCTGACTGTGAGTCGTGGGGTTGGGACTTGGGCCGGAACAGACTCTACCACGACAGTAAGAACCGGCCGGCCTCCACCTCGGCACCAACATACCCGTGTTTCCTGGAGGCAGACGAGTCATTTGTTCTGCCAGATGCCCTGCTGGTGGTGCTGGACATAGACGAGGGCACGCTCAGCTTCATGGTGGACGGCCAGTACCTGGGCGTGGCCTTCAGAGGGTTAAAGGGCAAGAGGCTGTACCCCATCGTCAGCGCCGTGTGGGGACACTGTGAGGTCTCCATCCGCTACGTTAATGGACTGGATCGTAAGTCAATGTCCTTATGCCTTGACAGTGGGAATCCTCTCTCTCTCTCTCTCTCTCTCTCTCTCTCTCTCTCTCTCTGGCTGTTTTGCCTTCTGTTTGTTCTGTCTACATTATATTGTGGGGTTTGCTGTAGTCTGTGCTGTGGTTTTGCATACCTCAGTCAGCATAGCATACTCCGACAAGGCTATGTATTCTCTAATACTGTAGCTCAAAGCAACTATAATATCAGCAAGTCAATGCTGCATTATGCCTTGATGGCGCTCACTTTCCTTTCTCTCTGGCTCTTGTTTAGAAAACAATAAAGCACAATGTCAAAACCCAGTGACTCATACACCCATACTCTCCCCATCTCTCTGAATATAAAACCAAGTTGGAGCGCTCGCTTTTCATTGTTTACTGTGTAGATGAGGGGAGGGAGGCGTCTGTAGGAAATGTTGAACAGCACAATTATGTTGTGTTTGGAGCTGGGGCTTATTTTAGAAGTGCTGAGGCAGCCTCTCGCCCAGGGGAGATCTCTGATGAATCGACATGCGCCGAGCACATGAATATGACCAGTGGGAGGGATGGAAAAATGGAGGGACAGAGCTGGAGGAAGAAAAGAGAATGGGGGAAAGGGAGGGAGTGAGATGAAGTGATGAAGGTTAATAATAATAAATTAAACTTATAGCGCTTTTCATTACAATTTCAAAGCACTTTAAGCAACAACAAAACAAAAAAATGCAATTTTGTAAAACAGTAGATGGACTGTCATGGCAGGCAGGGTAGTTAGTTAATGGCTAGAGTAGAGGCAGTTCAGAGATGAAATGGAGGGGTGTCACATCCAGGGGGTTTCAGATTGGTCCAGAGCCGTTCATCAGGGCGCCCTTGCTGTCGCTGATGCAGCGCTTCTCAGTAGTACTCTCTGAAGTCAGACTCCATGGGTAGAACAACTCCACTACCGATGTGTAGCACCCACCTGGGTGAAACTACGACACCCAGGAAGGTGTCAGAGAAGCACACTGCACATCGGTCCAGAATAGTCCTCCCTGAAGCTGACAACTGCTGAAAAAGGTAGAAGGAGAAAGAGATGTGGATTTAATCATCTGTGTGTCTGTCAGTCAGTCATGGGTTTTGGACATAATGGACTGGAGACGAGGTTAGTCCCAGAGACTGTCTGAATAATACTGTAGTAGTGACAGTCTGAGCATGGAGATGCTGTATACCAGTGGTGGCTTACCCTCCTCCTGCAGACCTCCTGGATACTGAGATTCTACCAATCAGCTGCTCATCAGGACCTAGATTAGCTGCATCAGCTGTGTTGGAGCAGGAGCTAGTGTTGGCCACTGGTCTCTGTCAATCTACAGCCTCCAGTACACTAATCAGTGGCATGTCAGTACAGCGAGACTAGCTGATAGTGTTTTATACTTCAGACTGCCTGGGTTGACTGTATACAGTTCTGTGTGGAGTGACTGCCTCTGCTACTGTGGAGAGAAAGTGGGGGAGGGCCTGCTGGTGTGTTTCTCGGCTCTGATCTATAAAAATATGTCTTTACCCATAGTAAGCTTACCCATAAGCTCTCTGTCAACCCCCCCCCCCCCCCCCCCCTTAGACGGTCAGACATTAACTACATTTTCATGGCTGCAAGCCAGGTATTTGTGTGTGAGTTCACGGAAGGGAGCCAGGAGTGGAGTAATTCTAGAGGCAGTCCCAGTGTTTCGCGGAGCTCAATGTCTCGCCTTGCGAAGGAAGGTGTGTGTGTTGTGCCCCATACAGTCACCCTCTGTTGCATGGTTTTCTTGTCTCTATCTCAAAGACCAACACACTGGGCTGTTTGTGTGGAACATGTGACATTAATGCATTATTCTATAGCCCATTGGAACACAAGCCCTATTCTTCATCAACTTGTTTACTTTCAAGAGGACAAAGGAGGGGTTTTAGTGTTGGTTTATTATAGGGCATGGGGTTGTCTCACTCTCCCCCCTTCTATTTCTCTCTACCCTTTTTCTCAATTTCCCTCACAATATCCCTCTATTTCTCCTTCTCTCTCTCCCCTCTGCTGTGTTTTCCCAAACTAAATGAAGATGGAGGAAAGTTAAGGGAATGTAGTTTTATAATGTAAGAGAAGCTAATGGAAGCAGCTTCTGAAAAATAACTCTGTCCACCCCATGTCCCTGCTCTGTCACAACTCTGTAGCCTCATTATGTAGGGATCCTGTGTGTGTCATCTGCTCTCTGCACTGATGTTAATAGTATGTATTTGTTCTGTAGGAATGCTCCAGAGGAAAGCATGGTATATTATAAATTGGGTAGTTTGGGTACTGGATGCTGTTATGGCTGAAACAGCACTTCAGCCGGAGGTATATCAGACAATAAACCACTGGTCTGATGCATGAATTCTATTTATCTTAGTAATCAGTTTCTAATAGTAATAAGGCACCTCAGGGGTTTGTGTCTGAGAACAGCCCTTACCACACCCCCTCTGGCCTTATTGCTTAATTATGCTTTGGAAATGGGGCACACGCACAGGAAAATGCAGACAGTAAATGAGTATGCATACTCTGAGATGCCAGGCATTGGCTCGTATTCCCCAAGGTAGCTTCTCTATGTTTCTGTTTTAGACGCACTGTGGTAAAGGAGTCTTCTCTTTCTCTTGCAATAAAACCGCATGAAGAGAGAGCTGTTCCTCCACTTTTCCATCACTTTCTCAAATTGTCCCTTAACACAGTTAATGCAATTCTCTGATCCTGTCTTTCTCAGCGAGCACATAGTTTCTTCTCCACACGACTTTCACACTGATAGAAGCTTTATCGATTTATTTAGTGTTTCTGTTGCTCCCTAAAGCCTGTAAATAGAAAACAATAGGAGAGTGGAGATCAGGCTGTCCTGCTAGCTTTTTTCTAATAGCACTGTTCTTCTCTGTTACAAATGCACACCATTTCATGCTGGCTCTTTTACTCGCTCTCTCCCCCGATATCTCTTTCTCACTCACTCCCACTCTTTCGTTTACCCTCAAATCCCTGCTTCAATATTTACACTTCTGATCATGGAAGGGAGTTGCCGTAGAAACCGTTTAGCTGAATGGGGAGAGACGGTACAGCAAGTGCTGGCTTGGGGAGGGAGATTTAGGCTGGGGATGGTGTGTTGGCTGGGACTGGATCATCTTGGCTGTGAATGGAGGCTCCTCTTGTTTTTAAACCATGAAACTCTGCTGTAAGTCTCCTGATAGTGTGGAGAATAGATTCACAGACAGTGAGTACGTTTACATGAACACTAATAATTCGATATTAAACTGATTATGTCAGCAGGCCGAGTATGGTAATTAGAGGTAGACCGATTATGATTTTTCAACGCCGGTACCGATTATTGGAGGACCCAAAAAAGCCGATACCGATTAATTGGCCTATTTATTTATTTGTAATAATGACAATCAAATAAAATCAAATCAAGTTTATTTTATATAGCCCTTCGTACATCAGCTAATATCTCGAAGTGCTGTACAGAAACCCAGCCTAAAACCCCAAACAGCAAGCAATGCAGGTGTAGAAGCACGGTGGCTAGGAAAAACTCCCTAGAAAGGCCAAAACCTAGGAAGAAACCTAGAGAGGAACCAGGCTATGAGGGGTGGCCAGTCCTCTTCTGGCTGTGCCGGGTGGAGATTATAACAGAACATGGCCAAGATGTTCAAAATGTTCATAAGTGACAAGCATGGTCAAATAATAATCAGGAATAAATGTCAGTTGGCTTTTCATAGCCGATCATTAAGAGTTGAAAGCAGCAGGTCTGGGACAGGTAGGGGTTCCATAACCGCAGGCAGAACAGTTGAAACTGGAACAGCAGCAAGGCCAGGTGGACTGGGGACAGCAAGGAGTCATCATGCCCGGTAGTCCTGACGTATGGTCCTAGGGCTCAGGTTCTCAGAGAGAAGGAAAGAGAGAAGGAGAGAATTAGAGAGAGCATACTTAAATTCACACAGGACACTGGATAAGACAGGAGAAGTACTCCAGATATAACCAACTGACCCTAGCCCCCCGACACATAAACTACTGCAGCATAAATACTGGAGGCTGAGACAGGAGGGGTCAGGAGACACTGTGGCCCCATCGGATGATACCCCCGGACAGGGCCAAACAGGAAGGATATAACCCCACCCACTTTGCCAAAGCACAGCCCCCGCACCACTAGGGGGATATCTTCAACCACCAACTTACAATCCTGAGACAAGGCCGAGTATAGCCCACAAAGATCTCTACCACAGCACAAACCAAGGGGGGGGGGGGGGCGCCAACCCAGACAGGAAGATCACGTCAGTAACTCAACCCACTCAAGTGACGCACCCCTCCTAGGGACGGCATGAAAGAGCACCAGTAAGCCAGTGACTCAGCCCCTGTAATAGGGTTAGAGGCAGAGAATCCCAGTGGAGAGAGGGGAGCCGGCCAGGCAGAGACAGCAAGGGCGGTTCCTTGCTCCAGAGCCTTTCCGTTCACCTTCACACTCCTGGGCCAGACTACACTCAATCATATGACCTACTGAAGAGATAAGTCTTCAGTAAAGACTTAAAGGTTGAGACCGAGTCTGCGTCTCTCACATGGGTAGGCAGACCGTTCCATAAAAATGGAGATCTATAGGAGAAAGCCCTGCCTCCAGCTGTTTGCTTAGAAATTCTAGGGACAATTAGGAGGCCTGCGTCTTGTGACCGTAGCGTACGTGTAGGTATGTACGGCAGGACCAACTCGGAAAGATAGGTAGGAGCAAGCCCATGTAACGCTTTATAGGTTAACAGTAAAACCTTGAAATCAGCCCTTGCCTTAACAGGAAGCCAGTGTAGGGAAGCTAGCACTGGAGTAATATGATCAAATTTCTTGGTTCTAGTCAGGATTCTATCAGCCGTATTTAGCACTAACTGAAGTTTATTTAGTGCTTTATCCGGGTAGCCGGAAAGTAGAGCATTGCAGTAGTCTAACCTAGAAGTAACAAATGCATGGATTAATTTTTCTGCATCATTTTTGGACAGAAAATTTCTGATTTTTGCAATGTTACGTAGATGGAAAAAAGCTGTCCTTGAAACAGTCTTGATATGTTCGTCAAAAGAGAGATCAGGGTCAAGAGTAACGCCGAGGTCCTTCACAGTTTTATTTGAGACGACTTTACAACCATCAAGATTAATTGTCAGATTTAACAGAAGATCTCTTTGTTTCTTGGGACCTAGAACAAGCATCTCTGTTTTGTCCGAGTTTAAAAGTAGAAAGTTTTCAGCCATCCACTTCCTTATGTCTGAAACACAGGCTTCTAGCGAGGGCAATTTTGGGGCTTCACCATGTTTCATTGAAATGTACAGCTGTGTGTCATCCGCATAGCAGTGAAAGTTAACATTATGTTTTCGAATAACATCCCCAAGAGGTAAAATATATAGTGAAAACAATAGTGGTCCTAAAACGGAACCTTGAGGAACACCGAAATGTACAGTTGATTTGTCAGAGGACAAACCATTCACAGAGACAAACTGATATCTTTCCGACAGATAAGATCTAAACCAGGCCAGAACTTGTCCGTGTAGACCAATTTGGGTTTCCAGTCTCTCCAAAAGAATGTGGTGATCGATGGTGTCAAAGGCAGCACTAAGGTCTAGTAGCACGAGGACAGATGCAGAGCCTCGGTCTGACGCCATTAAAAGGTCATTTACCACCTTCACAAGTGCAGTCTCAGTGCTATGATGGGGTCTAAAACCAGACTGAAGCATTTCGTATACATTGTTTGTCTTCAGGAAGGCAGTGAGCTTTTTCTAAAATTTTTGAGAGGAATGGAAGATTCGATATAGGCCGATAGTTTTTTATATTTTCCGGGTCAAGGTTTGGCTTTTTCAAGAGAGGCTTTATTACTGCCACTTTTAGTGAGTTTGGTACACATCCGGTGGATAGAGAGCCGTTTATTATGTTCAACATAGGAGGGCCAAGCACATGAAGCAGCTCTTTCAGTAGTTTAGTTGGAATAGGATCCAGTATGCAGCTTGAAGGTTTAGAGGCCATGATTATTTTCATCATTGTGTCAAGAGATATAGTACTAAAACACTTAAGTGTGTCTCCCGATCCCAGGCCCTGGCAGAGCTGTGCAGATCCAGGACAGCTAAGCCCTGCAGGAATACGCAGATTTAAAGAGGAGTCCGTAATTTGCTTTCTAATGATCATGATCTTTTCCTCAAAGAAGTTCATGAATTTATTACTGCTGAAGTGAAAGCCATCCTCTCTTGGGGAATGCTGCTTTTTAGTTAGCTTTGCAACAGTATCAAAAATACATTTTGGATTGTTCTTATTTTCCTCAATTAAGTTGGAAAAGTAGGATGATCGAGCAGCAGTGAGGGCTCTTCGATACTGCACGGTACTGTCTTTCTAAGCTAGTCGGAAGACTTCCAGTTTGGTGTGGCGCCATTTCCGTTCCAATTTTCTGGAAGCTTGCTTCAGAGCTCGGGTATTTTCTGTATACCAGGGAGCTAGTTTCTTATGACAAATGTTTTTCGTTTTTAGGGGTGCAACTGCATCTAGGGTATTGCGCAAGGTTAAATTGAGTTCCTCCGTTAGGTGGTTAACTGATTTTTGTCCTCTGACGTCCTTGGGTAGGCAGAAGGAGTCTGGAAGGGCATCAAGGAATTTTTGTGTTGTCTGAGAATTTATAGCACGACTTTTGATGCTCCTTGGTTGGGGTCTGAGCAGATTATTTGTTGCGATTGCAAACGTAATAAAATGGTGGTCCGATAGTCCAGGATTATGAGGAAAAACATTAAGATCTACACCATTTATTCCATGGGACAAAACTAGGTCCAGAGTATGACTGTGGCAGTGAGTAGGTCCAGAGACATGTTGGACAAAACCCACTGAGTCGATGATGGCTCCGAAAGCCTTTTGGAGTGGGTCTGTGGACTTCTCCATATGAATATTAAAATCACCAAAAATTAGAATATGATCTGCTATGACTACAAGGTCCGATAGGAATTCAGAGAGGAACGCTGTATATGGCCCAGGAGGCCTGTAAACAGTAGCTATAAAAAGTGATTGAGTAGGCTGCATAGATTTCATGACTAGAAGCTCAAAAGACGAAAACGTCTTTTTTTTTTTTGTAAATTGAAATTTGCTATCGTAAATGTTAGCAACACCTCCGCCTTTGCGGGATGCACGGGGGATATGGTCACTAGTGTAACTAGGAGGTGAGGCCTCATTTAACACAGTAAATTCATCAGGCTTAAGCCATGTTTCAGTCAGGCCAATCACATCAAGATTATGAGCAGTGATTAGTTCATTGACTATAACTGCCTTGAAGTGAGGGATCTAACATTAAGTAGCCCTATTTTGAGATGTGAGGTATCACGATCTCTTTCAATAATGGCAGGAATGGAGGAGGTCTTTATCCTAATGAGATTGCTAAGGCGAACACCGCCATGTTTAGTTTTGCCCAACCTAGGTCGAGGCACAGACACAGTCTCAATGGGGATGGCTGAGCTGACTACACTGACTATGCTAGTGGCAGACTCCACTAAGCTGGCAGGTTGGCTAACAGCCTGCTGCCTGGCCTGCACCCTATTTCATTGTGGAGCTAGAGCCCTGTCTATGTTGGTAGATAAGATGAGAGCACCCCTCCAGCTAGGATGGAGTCCGTCACTCCTCAGCAGGTCAGGCTTGGTCCTGTTTGTGGGTGAGTCCCAGAAAGAGGGCCAATTATCTACAAATTCTATCTTTTGGGAGGGGCAGAAAACAGTTTTCAACCAGCGATTGAGTTGTGAGACTCTGCTGTAGAGCTCGTCACTCCCCCTAACTGGGAGGGGGCCAGAGACAATTACTCGATGCCGACACATCTTTCTAGCTGATTTACACGCTGAAGCTATGTTGTGCTTGGTGACCTCTGACTGTTTCATCCTAACATCGTTGGTGCCGATGTGGATAACAATATCTCTATACTCTCTACACTCGCCAGTTTTAGCTTTAGCCAGCACCATCTTCAGATTAGCCTTAACGTCGGTAGCCCTGCCCCCTGGTAAACAGTGTATGATCGCTGGGTGATTCGTTTTAAGTCTAATACTGCGGGTAATGGAGTCGCCAATGACTAGGGTTTTCAATTTGTCAGAGCTAATGGTGGGAGCCTTCGGCGCCTTCGGCATCTCAGACCCCGTAACGGGAGGAGTAGAGACAAGAGAAGACTCGGCCTCAGACTCCGACTCGCTACTTAATGGGGAAAACCGGTTGAAAGTTTCTGTCGGCTGAATGAGCGACACCAGTTGAGCATTCCTACAGCATTTCCCTCCAGAAGCCATGAGAAAGTTGTCCGGCTGCGGGGACTGTGCGGGGGGATTTATACTAACGTTACTATCTGTACTTACTGGTGGCACAGACGCTGTTTCATCCTTTCCTACACTGAAATTACCCTTGCCTAACGATTGCGTCTGAAGCTGGGCTTGCAGCACAGCTATCCTCGCCATAAGGCGATCGTTCTCCTGTATATTATGAGTACAGCGACTGCAATTAGAAGACATCATGTTAATGTTACTACTTAGCTTCGGCTGTTGAAAGTGCTGACGAACCATGTCCAGATAAAGCGTCCGGAGTGAAAAAGTTGAATGAGGGGAAAAAAGTTGTGATGGAAAAACTAAAAATATAAACGGTAATTAAAAAATTACAATTACAACAATACTGAATGAACACTTATTTTAACTTAATATAATACATCAATAAAATCAATTTAGCCTCAAATAAATAATGAAACATGTTCAATTTGGTTTAAATAATGCAAAAACAAAGTGTTGGAGAAGAAAGTAAAAGTGCAATATGTGCCATGTAAGAAAGCTAACGTTTAAATTCCTTGCTCAGAACATCAGAACATATGAAAGCTGGTGGTTCCTTTTAACATGAGTCTTCAATATTCCCAGGTAAGAAGTTTTAGGTTGTAGTTATTATAGGAATTATAGAACTATTTCTCTCTATACGATTTGTATTTCATATACCTTTGACTATTGGATGTTCTTATAGGCACTTTATTATTGCCAGTGTAACAGTATGGCTTCCATCCCTCTCCTCGCCGCTACCTGGGCTCGAACCAGGAACACATCGACGACAGCCACCCTCGAAGCAGCGTTACAGTTTAACTTTAGTCCGTCCCCTCTCCCCGACCCGGGCGCGAACCAGGGACCCTCTGCACACATCAACAACAGTCACCCACGAAGCATCGTTACCCATCGCTCCACAAAAGCTGCGGCCCTTGCAGAGCAAGGGGAACCACTACTTCAAGGTCTCAGAGCAAGTGACGTCACCGATTGAAAGGCTATTAGCGCGCACCACCGCTAACTAGCTAGCCATTTCACATCCGTTACACATGCAGAGCAAGGGGAACAACTACTCCAAGTCTCAGAGCGAGTGACGTTTGAAACGCTATTAGCGCGCACCCCGCAAACTAGCTAGCTATTTCACATCGGTTACACCAGCCTAATCTCGGGAGTTGATAGGCTTGAATTCATAAACAGCGGAGCTGTTGGCAAAACGCGCAAAAGTGCTGTTTGAATGAATGCTTACGAGCCTGCTGGTGCCCACCTTCGCTCAGTCGGACTGCTCTATCAAATCATAGACTTAATTATAACATAATGACACACAGAAATATGAGCCTTAGGTCATTAATATGGTCGAATCTGGAAACTATCATCTCGAAAACAAAACATCAATTCTTTCAGTGAAATACGGAACCGTTCCGTATTTTATCTAACGGGTGGCATCCACCAGTCTAAATATTCCTGTTACATTGCACAACCTTCAATGTTATGTCATAATTACGTAAAATTCTGGCAAATTAGTTCGCAATGAGCCAGGCGTCCCAAACTGTTGCATATACCCTGACTCTGCGTGCAATGAACGCAAGAGAAGTGACACAAAAAACCTGGTTAATATTGCCTGCTAACCTGGATTTCTTTTAGCTAAATATGCAGGTTTAAAACTATATACTTCTGTGTATTGATTTTAAGAAAGGCATTGATGTTTATGGTTAGGTACACGTTGGAGCAACGACAGTCCTTTTTCGCGAATGCGCACTGCATCGATTATATGCAACGCAGGACACGCTAGATAAACTAGTAATATCATCAACCATGTGTAGTTATAACTAGTGATTATGATTGATTGATTGTTTTTTATAAGATAAGTTTAATGCTAGCTAGCAACTTACCTTGGCTTCTTACTGCATTCGCGTAACAGGCAGGCTCCTGGTGGAGAGCAATGTAAAGCAGGTGGTTAGAGCGTTGGACTAGTTAACCGTAAGGTTGTAAGATTGAATCCCTGAGCTGACAAGGTAAAACTCTGTCGTTCTGCCCCTGAACAAGGTAGTTAACCCACTGTTCCTAGGCCATCATTGAAAATAAGAATGTGTTCTTAACTGACTTGCCTAGTTAAATAAAAGTGTAAAAAAATATAAAAAAATAAAAGCAAAATCAGCGTCAAAAATTACCGATTTCCGATTTGTTATGAACTTGAAATCGGCCCTAATTAATCCGATTAATCGGTCGACCTCTAATGGTAATAGTCACAAACACCATACTCTGCTTATCTGAATTGATTTAATGTCAAAATCGAAGTAAGCATACAGTGATTTTAAACACAATTGTTTTGTTGTTGCGATCTTTAGAATGATTAGGACACGTAAACCGCTTAATCAGCGTTCCAGTGGTGTATTTGATCTGCACATGTGCCAGCACCGGGTAGTGCAAGCCTCCCTCTTATGCATGAGTGAAGTGAGTTTGGAAAAACTGAAAGCATGCATCTTAGAAATAGTTTTCAGATACAAACTTTATATGTACGAACTCAATCTAATAGGCTTCGCAAAAATAACATCGTCACTGTGGTAGAACGTTTATTTTGATTGGTGATTTACTGCTGTCCCATCACGTAGCCTGATTTCAGGTGCGTCCATATGAACAGGATTATTAGGGAAATAGTTATTCTTGCAAAGTATGTAAACATTTTAAACAAACTATTATATTAATCTGACTATCCACAATAATGGTGTTGTGTGCATGTAACCGTACTCAATGTCTTGCAGAGGTATAGCAGGCTTTATTATGCTGAGGACCCGAGTGTATAGGAACACTGCAGGGGTCAGTGGCTAAATGGACTGGATCATTTGCTTCTGTCTGGGGATCAGTGGCTAAATGGACTGGATCATTTGCTTCTGTCTGGGGATCAGTGGCTAAATGGACTGGATCATTTGCTTCTGTCTGGGGATCAGTGGCTAAATGGACTGGATCATTTGCTTCTGTCTGGGGATCAGTAGCTAAATGGACTGGATCATTTGCTTCTGTCTGGGGATCAGTGGCTAAACGGACTGGATCATTTGCTTTTGTCTGGGGATCAGTGGTTAAACGGACTGGATCATTTGGTTCTGTCTGGTAATAAAGCGCCAACGGACAACTGGTGTCCGTTAGTTCAGTGAGCAATTGGATTCAGCTGAAGTCAGCGATTCAATTTGGACACTGACATTTCCAATTTGAGAGAGGCTGAGGCTTGCCCTTTCTCTTGCTCTCACTCTCTTCCTCTGCTGTTTCCATTCGTTATTTCTCTCACTCTCCTTGTGATGTTATTTTTCTCTCCCTGTGATGTGCTCTTTCTCTCTCTCTCCCCCTGTGATGTCCTGTCTGTCTGATGCGCGCTCTCACTCACTCTCCCTGTGATGTGCTCTTGGGGATTGGTCAGTGAATTACTCGGAGATGCTCCACTTCTGCATAGTCACTGTTGTACGTACTTTCCCATGCTTACTTACTGGAAAAATCAATCACGCAGACATTCCTTGTCAGGATGAGCTGCTCATTTTATACATTGACGTCACATGTCTTGTCACAAGATGGTCATTTTATACATTTGTGTGACACACACACACTACTTTCCACAATAAGTCAGTCTTTTTATATATTTTACATCTGACACACACACGCTCCCACTCCCAATCATGAGGTGGTCATTGGAACTGGTGCACAGTTTGAGATGTTATTCCTCTCCACTGGCACAGTTCTCCATATTGATTAGATAAGATCTGAGTCTGGAATCAACAAGTCCACACTGAATATCCTGACAGCAGGTCAATTGGCATCTCTCCTGGTTGCACGCAAAGACTGTGAGTCTGAGAGGAAACGAGAGATGGCGGGAGAGATTGATCTGAAACAAAGATGGGGAGAGCGCGAGAAGAAATTGGGACAGCAGGATCAAGATACGTGTGTGTGGACACCCCTTCAAATTAGCGGATTCGGGTAGTTCAGCCAAACCCGTTGCTGACGGGTGTATAAAATCGAGCACACAGTCATGCAATCTCCAAGGTCTAACATTGGCAGTAGAATGGCCTTACTGAAGAGCTCAGTGACTTTCAACGTGGCACCGTCATAGGATGCCATCTTTCCAACAAGTCAGTTCGTTAAATTTCTGGCCTGTTAGAGCTGCCCCAGTCAACTGTAAGTGCTGTTATTTTGAAGCGGAAATGTCTGAGCAACAACAGTAACTGTTCGTCGGGAGCTTCAGGAAATGGGTTTCCATGGCCGAGCAGCTGCACACAAGCCTAAGATCACCAAGTGTCGGCTGGAGTGGTGTTAAGCTTGCCGCCATTGGACTCTGGAGCAGTGGAAACGCTTTCTCTGGAGTGATGAATCATGCTTCACCGTCTGGCAGTTTGATGGGCGAATCTGGGTTTGGCGAATGCCAGGAGATCGCTACGTACCCCAATGCGTAGTGCCAACTTTAAAGTTTGGAATAATCCTCTGGGGCTGTTTTTCATGGTTCGGGCTAGGCCCCTTAGTTCCAGTGAAGGGAAATCTTAACGCTACAGCATACAATGACATTCTAGATGATTCTGTGCTTCCAACTTTGGCAACAGTTAGGGGAAGGCCCTTTCCTGTTTTAGCATGACAATGCCCCCGTGCACAAAGCGAGGTTCATATAGAAATGGTTTGTTGAGATCTGTGTGGAAGATCTTGACTGGCCTGCACAGAGCCCTGACCTCAACCCCATCGAACACATTTGCTATGAATTGGAACGCCGACTGAAAGCCAGGCCTAATCATCCAACATCAGTGCCCGACCTCTGTGTTTCCACCTGAGTGCATGTCTACATACAGGCCTAGAGCATGCTCCTGATTGTCGCATAACGATAGCCCTGGACTACGCCTGAATCAGACAGACCCAGACAGCATCATATCTGCTTTACTGACACAAACCTGTATCTCACCATTATTAACAGAGCAGTGGGGGAGAGGGGGACTGAGTCAGGGGACAGAAAGATAGATGGATGGACATAAACGGGATAGGAGGAGGGGGATGGAGAGATGAGAGAAGAAAGTGGCTCGCTTGCTATTACTTTCTAGTCCATTTAACTGAACCACTTCCAGCTAATTTGCTTCCATTAATACTTAATATCACCCTGTCCTGTTTGCTTTCATCCTATGTTTTGAAGTGTAATTTGGGTTTTTATGAACCCACATGGCATGCAGTTCAGCAAGCCAAGGCAGACATGCTGCTGCATAGACTACTGACCAACATGTAGCTGTTATTCTCCCCTACCTCTCCCTTTTCTGTCTCTTTCTTTGTGAAGACTATTTCAAGCTAAGCATGACACCCAAGAGATGCGCACCATACAGGTTTCTCCATGCTCACACACGAGTCCTCAACCTGCAAACACACCCACACACCTACATTCACTGGAGCAGTGTGGAGTCTGATAGCTCAGCCAGACTGTTGATTGACAGCAGACATTAGCATGCTCCTGCTCAGATTCCCGCTGTTTGATGGGACCACTTGTCGCTGGTGGCAACGCAGGGAGAGGGCACACCAGCTGGGCGATTGGACAGTTTCCAGGAAGCAGCAGCAGCATCATAATTATAATCATCCCTCCTATGCAATTCCCATAGCTCCACTGAATAACATGCTATGTTACTGTTCCTCTCAATTGACTCAACTATGGCTCTCTATTTTAATAGGCTTGCCTTGTTTGTGAGTTCCTGACACACGGCTACAGTGAGATGACCGTCTTGCTTTAGTAAGCCCAGGTGGTGAGAACTACCTCACTACTGAGTTCAGAGGCCACCTAATATATCCAGGCTCTCTAACAGGAATTGTAGATTTTACATCCTCCAGGTGGTGCCCAATTGTCTTACGCCCATATAACCATGGAGTCAGACAAGCAGAAGAAACATGTAGACAGGAGATTACATCCATCCATCTCCCACAATCCCTCTGTCTGCGCAGCAAGTGAGGTGTAGGCTGTGACCAGTTTAGCCCGTTAGTGAGTCAGATAGGCAGGCCGGATCCTGTAAGTCGACATCTGGAAGTGTATTTGTCTGCGTGTGTCTAAGGCCTATGTTTTACGGTCGTTTCTTGGAAGTTGACTCAATCATCACTTTGCACGTTTCTTTTGGATCTTTGTTAGTTTTAAGAATATTCTTTATATGGTGAGATAATGTCAAAAGCCAGCCTGCCAGCAAGCCTGCTTTTGTATCACATCCTTCCTATGGAAACATCTGTATAATACAGGAGAGTCCAATGTCAGTGTGTGTCTAATACACTGCTCAAAAAAATAAAGGGAACACTAAAATAACACATCCTAGATCTGAATGAATGAAACATTCTTATTAAATACTTTTTTCTTTACATAGTTGAATGTGCTGACTACAAAATCACACAAAAATTATCAATGGAAATCAAATTTATCAACCCATGGAGGTCTGGATTTGGAGTCACACTCAAAATTAAAGTGGAAAACCACACTACAGGCTGATCCAACTTTGATGTAATGTCCTTAAAACAAGTCAAAATGAGGCTCAGTAGTGTGTGTGGCCTCCACGTGCCTGTATGACCTCCCTACAACGCCTGGGCATGCTCCTGATGAGGTGGCGGATGGTCTCCTGAGGGATCTCCTCCCAGACCTGGACTAAAGCATCCGCCAACTCCTGGACAGTCTGTGGTGCAACGTGGCGTTGGTGGATGGAGCGAGACATGTTGTCCCAGATGTGCTCAATTGGATTCAGGTCTGGGGAACGGGCGGGCCAGTCCATAGCATCAATGCCTTCCTCTTGCAGGAACTGCTGACACACTCCAGCCACATGAGGTCTAGCATTGTCTTGCATTAGAAAGAACCCATGGCCAACCGCACCAGCACATGGTCTCACAAGGGGTCTGAGGATCTCATCTCGGTACCTAATGGCAGTCAGGCTACCTCTGGCGAGCACATGGAGGGCTGTGCGGCCCCCCAAAGAAATGCCACCCCACACCATGACTGACCCACCGCCAAACCGGTCATGCTGGAGGATGTTGCAGGCAGCAGAACGTTCTCCACGGCGTCTCCAGACTCTGTCACGTCTGTCACATGTGCGTGTGAACCTGCTTTCATCTGTGAAGAGCACAGGGCGCCAGTGGCGAATTTGCCAATCTTGGTGTTCTCTGGCAAATGCCAAACGTCCTGCACGGTGTTGGGCTGTAAGCACAACCCCCACCTGTGGACGTCGGGCCCTCATACCACCCTCATGGAGTCTGTTTCTGACCGTTTGAGCAGACACATGCACATTTGTGGCCTGCTGGAGGTCATTTTGCAGGGCTCTGGCAGTGCTCCTCCTAATCCTCCTCGCACAAAGGCGGAGGTAGCGGTCCTGCTGCTGGGTTGTTGCCCTCCTACGGCCTCCTCCACGTCTCCTGATGTACTGGCCTGTCTCCTGGTAGCGCCTCCATGCTCTGGACACTACGCTGACAGACACAGCAAACCTTCTTGCCACAGCTCGCATTGATGTGCCATCCTGGATGAGCTGCACTACCTGAGCCACTTGTGTGGGTTGTAGACTCCGTCTCATGCTACCACTAGAGTGAAAGCACCGCCAGCATTCAAAAGTGACCAAAACATCAGCCAGGAAGCATAGGAACTGAGAAGTGGTTTGTGGTCACCACCTGCAGAACCACTCCTTTATTGGGGGTGTCTTGCTAATTGCCTATAATTTCCACCTTTTGTCTACTCCATTTGCACAACAGCATGTGAAATTTATTGTCAATCAGTGTTGCTTCCTAAGTGGACAGTTTGATTTCACAGAAGTGTGATTGACTTGGAGTTACATTGTGTTTAAGTGTTCTCTTAATTTTTTTGAGCAGTGTATATTTTGCTGCGTGTTGTCTAGTGGTCACGTAGCTACAAGGGCACCAGTCCATTTAGAGGATTCCCTAGGGTCCTCCTTGACACCACCCACTCTGTCTATTCCAAGCCATGTGGTCAGTGACTCAGCAGATTGTGTGTGTGTGTACTTTAGTGAGGGAGACTGTGTGTGGTGAGCTCCTGAGCATCACCTTCACACAGTGCTCAGGAGAGTGTCTGCTCTGTAAGTCCAGCACAAACAGATGGTCACGGCAGGTGGACCGGTCAAGCTGACGTCCGTGAAGGGCACTCTCATTATCAAAGTTTCTCTGTATGGGAAGATCTCTGACACAAACAAATGCACTTAAAAGCCCTTCTGAGAATGATATCATATTGCTTAGTCTACACCAATATTATATGCACTCATTGCCATTCCTTCTGAAATAGCATCTATTAAATCTGTAAATGTATGTAAACATTCCTTTTTTTGAACCTGTTTTTTTAATGTCCTCTTCTCTCCTGTCACAGCGGAGCCCCTCCCCCTGATGGACCTGTGCAGGCGAGTGGCCAGGCTGGCTCTGGGGCGGGACCGACTCAACCAGATAGACACCCTCCCTCTGCCAGAGACCCTCAAGAACTACCTCCAGTACCAGTGACCTCACAGACTCACCAGGACAATGATTGACTGACTGCTTGACGGCAGCTACATTTCATTACAGTCAACCCACAAACATGTAACCCTGAACCATTGGACATCTACTGAGGATAATGATGATGGTCTGGAGGAAGCCTATGAAGGAGTTCTGAGTTTCTTTTTAGGATTTGTCTGTTTTTAATTTGTTTTTTAAATTTGCTCACTGCTATGATGGACAGAGGGAGGATTAACGAAAGGAGGGGGATGGGCTTGAGACTGGACTGTAGCAGAAGTGTTGAGCTATGATGCTGGCTTCTCATTGGGTATATGGGTCTATAGTGCTTCTAGAATATGTGCCTGGAGGAAGAGGGTGTTTGGTGATGATGCATATAGACATCATACATAGTTACTGTACATCTATACAGATTCTCTGGAAGGCTCTCAGAACATCTAGATATTTATATTTAGACCCTATAGCAGGCTCCACTGAGACTCACCAGCCCCTAGCCACAGGGAGTTAGAAGATGGAAAACACACAGGCAGGCAAACATCCTTGAATGCATGCATATGCAAACACTCACTCATACTCAGAGGGGCTGTTTTCAGTGTGAGTGGTGAGGTTTTATGCATGTGTGGATTGGTGCGTGTTGGCCTTGCTCCGCAACAGGCACCCCGAGGCATCAGTCAGACCCACTCTGACCCCACTGAGTTTGGGGACACTGCAGCCCTGATATTTGTTAGTGCCCTGCTGCACTACACCTCCCTCTCAACTGGCAGTCTATCTTTATTTATCAGTGGGTTTCATTGGATCCAGGCTTCCATTAGGTCTCTGTCTGGGTGAGTGACTGGTCTGTGTCCAAAATGGCACCCTATTCCCTACATAGTGCACTCCTGATCAGGCTGATCAAACGTAGTGCACTGTCGGGATAGGGTGCCGTTGTGGACATTCCCTGGGATGTTGTCAGTCAGGGTGTGTTAAAGCTGATTGAAGTTGATCAGAGGGCCAATCCGCTATTACTGTTTATGTGCCTGCACAGAGAAAGCACACGACACCTCTGTTACAGGAGACTGTTTTAAAACAATGTATTTGCTGCTTTGTTTTTTTCCACTCCTGTTCTTATCCCGATGGTGATATTCCTCTTTTAAACAGTTCTCTTTTTATGAATGAGGCTTTTGTTTATTTCTGATTTGTTTTTGTTTTCTATTTTATTAAGATCTACTTGCTGAACAGGAAGTGACCCGGTTGAGACAGGAAGTCTCGCTGAGAGAGACTGATCGATGAATGTGCTGCAATGAGCATCTTTTTAAATGTGAATTAAAAAAAACTGAACCCAACATACTGGTGTTTTTTCCCCAATTGGACCTACTGTCATCCAAATGAAGCGAAGTCGCAATGCTGCCCAGCACCTTCACACACTAAGCCTTTGAACCAAAAATATAGTATTGAATTTCTCTGATTTAAAATCTGATGCTGTAGTTGGCTGCCTGTATTTGATATTTAGTCTCAGTAATGTTTTGTGAACTTGATGTCCCATGGGGCAGGCAGGCTGAACAGAGCCTGTTGCGATCACAGTTCAGACAAAGCAGCTTTACTGTTCAAAAAACCCCTTCATGGTTTACAGCATAAATCAGTCTCTGATCATACTGTAGAAAAATCACACCAGGACGAGTGTGTGCTCTCCCACTTCTTTTAGTGAGAGAGCGCCAAGCAACAGCAAAGTGGCCATGATGAGATGATTTAACGCAAGTGGTGAGTGTGGTTGTAGGGAAGATAAAATGTCCCTAAATGGCTACAATCATCCTACTCCCTCTAGGAAGGCTTGGTAAGGATGGTCTTGCAGGGCCATAGTTACCTGGTGTTATACCACATGGATCTCAGGCGAAGGCTTTCGTGCTGAAATGCAGGTTGGGAAGCGAGGATTTGATGGAAAGGATGAGAAAGCGTTTTGGGGCATGATGACGAACACCACAATTCGTGAGGCTAAGACCAGGTATTGGAAATGGACTCCGTAATGAATTTACTCTCTCGCGGAAAGGTAGGATCATATCAGGATAAAAGCTGAAGCTCGGGAAGTTGTTTGACCTGTTTAAAAGGGGCTTATCCTTGATACACCCCGTTTCTTGAGTGTGTTGTGGCAGCTGCACTACTATGATTACAATTGAGCTCTGATCTATCCAGTTGACTGGGGTATAATCTTACAACGGTGGCTATTGGCTCTCTCCCTACTCAACCCATTTATTTCACCCCACTACTCACCCTCTCCAAGCAGCTTTCCATCATCATCCATATTATTACTGTCTGCACTCTCCTCTCCTTTTCCTCTTATGCCTGTTCTTTCCATCACTTTCATAATGAAAGGTGTAATCTCTCCCCTCACCTGTCTATTCTACTGCATTCACACTCCATGATGTCCCATCAACATTCCTCCTCTCACTCTTCTCCCTCCTTTACCTCCCTCTCATCCTGTAGTGAGTGACATGTAGGGCGGAGGTGGGGGGAGAACTGTAGCGGTTGTCTTGCATGGAGGGAAGATAGAAATGTATACTCGTTCAGAGTTATTTTCTTCTGCAGAGCGTGGTGTAAAAGTTCTGTCTCCGGTCTTCGTTTGGCTCGGTCTCTCCAAGGCAGATCAAATGAATGAGTGCTTGACTTCTCAAAACTAAACTTTTCTCTGACCTATTTTAATGATCTTTAAACAACAGGTAGACTCCCCGTAGACAGGACACACCACAGGAGGTTGGTGGCACCTTAATTTGGGAGGACTGGCTCATGGTAATGACTGGAATAAGTATCAAACACATGGTTTCCATGTGTTTGATGCCAGCCTCCACTGACACAGTTATACAGAAAATAGCCCTTTACTCATAACATTTTAAATAGCCATTGCAGCCAGTGAAGGGGGCTGTGAATGTGGTCAGTGCAGGCATGGAATACAACTGGCAGAACCACTAACACTAATAGAGGCGTCCAAATAAAGGTTAGCAGCACATGGCTGGATGGCATCTCGTCTTCCCAGAGCTGTGGTCACATAAGACACACTGGCCTGTGAATGGACCTGGGGGCTATTGTCAACTCAGGGGGAAAAGAAAAATCACACAAAGTAAAGTCTACTGGCTTACTGAAGTACTGTGTGGGTATGGACTGGGGAGGGAAGGACCATTACAGTATATTGTTGCTGCAACGTCAATGACAACTGTATGAAGAATGGAAAGAAAGTACTTTATTGAAAGAGAGAAAATTTGACAAAAGAGCACCTCACTACCGTTTCACATCCACCATGTGGTAGAGGGTATTGTGTGAAGGTAATTCCTCTGAAAGGACATGTCATGTGTGGGAGGGTTGTTTTTCTGTTCAGTTGTCTGGCTGACGTCAACATCCTCCATCTAGACCCATGACAGTCATTCTTTTAGCACCACTTCAACTGGACTGACCACCTGCACTGACTCACACACTTATGATCGCTAAATACTGCACTATTTAAACACCTGCCCTCCAAAACACATATCGGACTATAAATTGCCTTCCTGTATTATACTGATGCTAAAAAATGTATTCTGAGCCACTTACTTTATGTTCGTATTGTTGTTGCATTGTAGAGAAGGAACCTGCACGTAAGCATTTAGTTGGATGGTGTATACCATGTATCCCGTACATACGACTAATACAAATGGAAACTTGGGTGTGTTTGTTATAAGCGACTTGGTAGAGTTTGCTGCAGGCACCTGAAGTCAATACTGCCATCTGCTGGTTATAGAAATGCACAGTTTAGTGAACTGTTTCTTTCCTTGCCGGTAAAGTGTTAGACATTTTCTGGATACAATCAAACCACACATGCCAAAATGCCCCGAGCACCCTTTCCCATTTATAGATTTTTGTTTTACAAACCAGGGGTGTGAGAAGAATGCATAAAGTTAGCCACGCATCTAGGAGGCTCGTCAAAGACCTCATGAGCAAATACAAAACACAAATTAGAGGAAACAAATGGAACACACCATTTAGTCATTAATGGACTGAGAGCATTCTGACACACACACACACACCTGCACGACAAGAATCATATGGAACGGAAACACGCTCTCGAACACACACAATTCATACATTCAGGGGCAAGATGAGAACAGACCCATGTGAAAGAACCAAATGTCTCTGGTTATAAGCACACACAGACCCAGAGTAGAAACATGCACATGTTGGTCAGGGATGGGCAACTGGCGGCCCCCATGGATCAATAAAAACAAATATATATATTAATTATACAGGGAGCTCCAAGTACTGGGGCAGTGACACATTTGTTGTTTTGGCACAGTCTCCCCATTTTAGGTGACCAAAAGTATTGGGACAAATGCACTTAGGTGTATTAAAATAGTAAAAAGTTCAGTATTTGGTCCCATATTCATAGCACGCAATGATTACGTCAAGAATGTGACTACAAATGTGTTTGATTTGGTTGTGTTTCATATTATTTTGTTCCCAATAGAAATTTATGGTAAATGTATTGTCATTTTAAAGTCAATTTTATTATAAATAGGAATAGAATGTTTCTAAAAACTCCTGCATCGTGAATTATGACGAGTGAGACAGTGACAGACGAATACAGGTGCAACTTAAAAATGTTGTTGTGCACTCTCTTTTAAGGAACAGTAAGCATGTTATCAACCTAATTCTTATTTCTAGCATTAGTGTGACCTGTGGATATTTGACTGAATGGCTGCAGTGATGCTTACATGTGCTGGGAAGGCTCTTCGTGCTCATATCATGTTCGTGGGGAAAGGTCAGTAGGTAAGGTCGTCTCTATGGTTACACAAGACAATGTAAACAGGTAGACAAGGAGATGATGAACATTGAGTTCTCACAGTTTCAAAATGACAATCAGAAAATAACAGGAAAAACAGCTAAATAAAGGGAGTCGAAAGAAGTAGACGGCAAGGCATCAAAAAAGTCAGAATAAAACATTAAAAAAATTCTCAAATGCAGTCAACTTGTTTTCTTTAAAAAAAACATATACTGCATAAAGTATGGGGACAGACAACACAGGGTCTCCTTATCGTGTAGCATTTCACACACGTACACTCAAGAGAATCCCATCTATTCCCAAAGTGAACACCGGACAGAGGATTGTCTCATCTGTAACACTTGCTTGGATTCTGAGGCAGAGAAAGAAGAGATGCAACTGGAGGTCAGAGCAGGTCTGCAGAAAGAATCACATACTGTGTGTCAAAGGGGAAACATTGGGGTTCAGAGGTTCACCCTCCAATCCCCCAAAAAACATATAGTTTACACTCCCATGACTGGGCAGAAAAATGCAACAATGTTACATCTTATGAAGACATTTATACGATTTCATATAATTGTCTTGTTAAGTTTGTAAACTTTTTATGCATTCTCTTATCATTTTTGAGACCCATAGTCTTTCATTTGTTATTCCTTGTGTTGATTAACATTCAAGTAGTTTAAAATGGCAGATGATTCTGGTCAGTCTGGGTGGTATGAGGGAGTGGGTCAAAAGTTTCTTACTATCACCCACTTTACAGAACACCCACACAAAGAGAACACTGTAAAGACTGCTGCATGTGTTTAAGCTTCCAGTATGAGTCAGAGTATCAATCCTTATAGTGTTAGTCAGGGCCAGCCAGTCACAGAGGTTAGGTTAGGCCTGGCAGTGGACTAGCCCCTGTAGGGACGACCTGTGAGCTTGTTGACCAACTGGGGTGGAGGGCTTGGTCCTGAGTGCAAAGTGGACCCGACGAGAACTGTGTGTGGTTCTGAATGCCTGCGGTCCAACTGTGGTCTAATGAGATCCAGAAACCAGGGCTGGTCTGACCTTTGCTCCTCTTCCTCAAATCACTATTGTGCATCTATACAGGACAGTTGAAGTCGTCAGGCAAGGCAAGGCACATCCCCTATCCACCTCGCTCAAACCTTCAACCCTATTCTTAAGACCTCCCTGCACTCAACAAGCCTCTACTACCAATTGCCCCCTTGACACACAAACCAGAGAAATGATTAGTATTGTTAGACTAAAATAGCTTGAGTGTTCTCCCCACTGTACCTGCTCCAGTAACCTATGCTCGTGTAAAGAAGCTTATTTAGGAGAGACGATAAGAGAGGGCAAGAAAAGGAGAAAGGGCTCCTAAGAACTAATTTTCAATGACACCGCTTCTTTTTAAACACCTTTAAACCATATTCCCAAGACAAACATGGTGATTTCCTGTCTACCAACCCCTCTTCCTGTGTCGTGCACCCCTGAAAACAACCCAACTCCCCATCCCAAAACAGGGTGCTTTTGGGACAATTTGCTCTCGTTTTAGACAGGATGGAGGGACTGGAGGTGTGAGAGATGACAGTACCTGGTCCCTGTCCTGTTTCTTGGGGGTCTCTTTGTGCCATTGGTCCAACGTGGGGAGTAGACCCATCTCTAGGGTTTAATCTGGGGTCGTAGGTCAAGGGACAAAGGTTACCCGTTTAGCATGTAGACCACTAGTTCGTAGGTACACATCATGATGGCAGTGTTAGGGATCTGGCGCACCAGGTGGGTGGTAAGGCCGCGGTACAGCGCCTGGTAGCCCTCTTCCTTGGGCACCGTGGTCAGAGTCTGGAAGAAGGAACGGTACTTGGTGCCTTCCTCCCGTAGCCGGGTCCGGATCACTTCTGTAACGATGGGAAAAGGAGAGGAGCACGCTCATTTCCTGGTACATTTAAAATAAATACTTTCCCAGTACTAGATTCCATACTGGATCAATACTAACTACAGGTTCTAACTAGTCTAAGGACTACAAACACATGACTGACTATAAACCCACTATCCTCTACTCAGACCACTCCCACCCTCCTGCTCCCAGGATGCAGTGCCCTCACCGTGGGGGTAAGCGATGAACGTGGCACAGGTCTTGGAGGTGGCGGCGGCGAGCATCATCCCCACAAAGTCTGAGGCATCCTTGGACGACGACTCCTCCTCGTCCATGTGCTGCGTGGCCTTGGCCTCCAGGATGCGCCGCTTGATGCTCTCATAGATGACAAAGTGGATCACAGTCTCTGAGATTCCAGCGTAGGACGCTGACATTCCCCGGTAGAACCCTCGCAGGCCTTCTGTCTGGTACACCCGCCGCAAACACTCAAACGCATTCATGGGCTTCTCCCCGCGGTTCCTATGAAAGGCAGGCGGAAAAGGATTTACTAATGGTACAAACGACAGAGACGTTGCACACCGACACCACATCCTAAATCCACCTCTAGCCACTACTGACTCAGACCTGTGTGTTTACCTGGAGTCCAGCTGCATGCGAGTCTTGATGAGCCAGATAGGGTTGGTAGCTGTGATGGCTGTGAACCCTGAGAGGAAGGACAAGAGCTCTGATGATTCAGACACACTTAACTTTACAGACTAACACCACCAGGAGTGTCTGTCTACCAAGCTGTAGAACAAAACACTGTCCAAATCTTCTCTGAAGCATCAGCCCTAAAGGGAATTTAAAACCATCAGAAATTAAGAACTGTTAACCTTGTCAACACGTTTTTAAGAGAGACGAGCTCATGAACATACCACAGTATGACAAGGCCTAGGATATCTGTGTTGTGACAGCATGTTAGTGTGTGTAAAGGTTACACTCCCATAATTTCAGTGTTAGACTGCTTTAGCCTGGCAGTCATGTTGACACTGATCTCAGGGTTATTCCTAGCTCTGCAGATGCCACTTGGCTACACAATTCTCTGTATCACATATCTACGATGTACCAATGAGCTCTCTGTATCACATCTCTCTCTACCAATGGCAAACTGGCTTCTTTTCTCACCTGCCTATCAACACACCAGTCTCATACCAGAGCCAGTCTATTCCCCTCCCTGAGCTCCTGTATCACAGAGAGAAAGAAGCCTGTTATGTGGCTAATACTGGTTCTACAGGTAGCTGCACCTCATGGAATGGCCACTAGAGGGAGTATTTGGGCAGACTAAATAAAGCAGAGCCGACCTTGCTCAGAGGGACAGGGTGTTAACGTAAACCTGTGAAAAACACAGTCTCACGTTCCTCTCCGGTCCTCCATTACAGAAACACGCAGCGCTCTTTAACAGCCCAGCTTGCTTGACTGACCTACATTCTAAAAGGGTAGAAGCCAGGAGTCTAGGCTACATGACATATTGCTCCTAGGATCACTGACACTGGACAGAAATAATCATCTAGAGATATAATGTATTTCCTCATCTAGAAAAGGCCAGTGTGTGTGTGTAATACTGTACAAGTTGGAATTTTACAATATAATTTTATGATAATAGGCAGAATCGACCACACATTTTTGCTGGAGGCAAAAGGCAAAACTGGAGAAAAAGGAAAAAAGTCTCTGCATACTTTCAGTCAGATGCAAATGTCTTTAAATTGTGGCTGAGCTTCCAGTCAGTGGACCTTCATCAGGACATCTCATGTCACCAACATGTATGAAACCAGCTTGCGTCTAAGGCGGTTCAGTAGATCTTCCAAAGAAATGTTTTACAGAGACCATCTCTAGTACTGCTTACATCAGCCTGCCAGGCAGTTGCTCTGCCTGCATCAGCCTGATATGTCAGGTTTAACATGGGGTTGTCACTTTGACGCAGAGGTGCATAATGGCCAGGGGAAACAGATGATTCAGTGTGTGTACAGGAGGCGTAGGGAAGTGTCTAGGTTTGAGCTCTTGCATTATATTAGGCCTAACTGAGACTTGTCTTGAAAAAGGCTTTGTAGACGGAACGTCAACAATAAATAGACTTTATTCTACTCCCTTGCCTTTGAAAAATCAACAATGTCCTAACAAAATGCACATGGAAAGACAGAGGGACGCCTCGTGTGAGAAACTAGTTTAGCCACTAGGCTAGAGGATTAGGTAATATAAGGAGCTGTCACAGGAACCAACAGGCTGAGAGCTGCTGGGCAGATATACTGTAGCACGAGACTAGAATATAGAAACCTAACCCTATAATAGGAAGGTAGGGGACCTCTACAGAACTAGTCAGTCTGGGTTTGACTGGACTTACCACCACTAACCCGGTCAGGTCCAGCACATTAGAAGTGGTCACATCACATGACTCTCCAGGTTAGCTTATCATCCAAAATTACTAGCTACAGTTGACTGAATACTCACAGAAAAATGGATGATTGAAAAGGATACCTACCCGTGAAAAATCTATAAATAAAACTGTAAAAAAAGACCACATGGTATAGTGTTAGAAAGTGAGTGAGGTTGAGGTTGGTGTGGTTACCTGCCAAGCCAGCAGACACCATGTGGACCTGTGTAGAGTCCGGCTGAAACACTCCATTCATTCTCTCTTTGGCACTGGAGTATGCAGCAAAATAGATGGCTCTGGAGGAGACAGGGTGAGAACATGATACATACTTTACAGCACAGGAATCAACATCTTCACCGTCCCTGGTGGGGAAACCCTTGACCTGCCAAGGAACTTACAGCATACAGTAGAAGGTACCTGTATTCATACGGTCCGCACTGTGAACCCGAATGAATACATAAAAAAATATAAACATAAAAACCACTAGGTCAATATGCTATGTCTACGCTGTGTTGTATGCCTGGAGTAAATCTGTTTCAGGCTATTCTGTTGGAACATAGAGCCTATCCGCACATTGTAATCAAATTTGAATCTTAATATGCCGCATTTCAAAGTCTTTTTTTGAGGCGGAGCCGGGAACTAGTTCTGTACGATGGCGAGTGGTAGGGTCGATAAACCAGGAGGATTCTCCATCAACGTTTAAAATCTACAGTTTGGGAAAATGTTGGTTTCCCAATAGATTACAACAGCAATGGACAGAGAGTTGTGGATAAAACACTAAAAGTATGTCGCCACTGATCAACAATAGCTTATGCAGCTGCCAACATCTCAAACTTTTACGTCAACATAACCTCAGTATTCCGACAACCGGAGCAAGACGGAAACGCAAAAGAACAACTTTGTCTCCCCTCTGCATTCAAGTAGCCATTCGCAGCCGATTCTGACTGGGCAAAATAAATTACAAGAGTGATAGGTATGTTAATGGCCGCGGATATGAGCCCATTCTCGGTGGTTGAGAAGAATAGTAGGTTTCAGCACCTCGTGAAAGTTCTCGAGCCACATTACAAACTTCATCTTTTCGCACCCATTTCAGATAACAGGTAACAGTGTATTCGTCAAGTATTCATACCCCTTCACTTTTCCCACATTTTGTTATGTTACAGCCTTATTCGAAAATTGAGTCAATTGTTTTCTTCCCCCTCATCAATCTACACACAATACCCCAAAATTACAAAGCAAAAGGTTTAGAAATTTGCGCAAATTTATTGCAAATAAAAAATGGAAATATCACATTCACATAAGTATTCAGACCCTTTACTCAGTAATTTTGAGGCACCGTAGTCAGCGATTTCAGCCTTGATTCTTCTTGGGTATGATGCTACAAGCTTGACACACCTGTATTTGGGGAGTTTCTCCCATTCATCGCTGCAGATCCTCAAGCTCTGTCAGGTTGGCTGGGGAGCGTCGCTGCACAGTTACTTTCAGGTCTGTCCAGAGATGTTCGATCGGGTTCAAGTCCGGGCTGTGGCTGGGCCACTCAAGGACATTCAGAGACTTGTCCCGAAGCCACTCCTGCGTTGTCTTGGCTGTATGCTTAGGGTCGTTGTCCTGTTGGAAGGTGAACCTTCGACCCAGTCTGAGGTCCTCAGTGCTCTGGAGCAGGTTTTCATCAAGGATCTCTGTACTTTATTCCGTTCATCTTTCCTTCGATCCTGACTAGTCTCCCAGTCCTAGCCTCTGAAAAAGATCCCTACAGCATTTATGCTGCCACCACCATGCTTCACAGTAGGGATGGTGCCAGGTTTTCTCCAGATGTGACACTTGGCAATCAGGACAAAGAGTTCAATCTTGGTTTCATCAGACCAGAGATTTTTGCTTCTCATGCTCTGAGAGTCTTTAGGTGCCTTTTGGCAAACTCCAAGTGGGCTGTGCCTTTTACTAAGCAGTACCTTCTGTCTGGCCACTCTACCATAAAGGCCTGATTGGTGGAGTGCTGCAGAGACGGTTGTCTTTCTGGAAGGTTCTCCCATCTCCACAGAGGAACTCTGGAGCTCTGTCAGAGTGACCATCGGATTCTTGGTCACCTTCCTGACCAAGGCCCCTCTCCCCCGATTGCTCAGTTTGGCCTGGCGGACAGCTCTTTCTAGAGTCTTGGTGATTCCATTCAAGAATGGAGGTATTTTGGTGTTTTGGTACCCTTCCCCAGATCTGTGCTTCAACACAATCCTGTCTCAGATCTTTACAGATAATGCCTTCGACATAATGGCTTTGTTTTTGCTGTGACATGCACTGTCAACCTTGGGACCTTATATAGACAGGTGTGTGACTTTCCAAATCATGTCCAATCAATTGAATTTACCAAAAGGTGGACTCCAATCAAGTTGTAGAAACAACTCGACGATGATCAATGGAAACAGGATGCACCCGAGCTCAATTTCAAATCTCATTGCAAAGAGTCTGAATACTTATGTAAATAAGATATGTTTTATTTTTAATAAATTAGCAAACATCCCTAAATACCTTTTTTTGCTTTGTCATTATGGGGTATTGTGTGTAGATCGATAAAAATAAAAAAAGATCATCAATTTTAGAATAAGGCTGTAATGTTACAAAATGCTATAAAAGTCAAGGGGTCTGAATACTTTCCAAATTCACGATAAGAAGCCAAAGCTGAAGTTGTCAATGAATTGGCCAATGCACCCGGTGTTGTGCTTACTACTTGATGGCTGGACCTCCAGGGCTACAGAGAGCTACTTCACAGTGACAGCCCCGGACTGAGAGATGAGAAGTACGTGCTACAGAGTCACACAAGTGCCCATATTTTTCTGTTTGTAAGAAAACATTATAGCGTAGGCCTATACAATGTCTGAGCCATGTTTACATATTGATTTCACACGCACATTGAGTAATTGTGTGTTTTCATTTAAGAAAATCCAAAGTGTTATTTTTGATGGTGCTCTCATCAGGCATTACGACTCATGATCATATATAGAATCAGGAATACCAACACTTTGGATTTTCTTAAAGAAAAATAAAAGCTGCATTATGTAACTTTTTGGTCGACCTGACAATTCACAGAAATGTTAACTCTCATCAAAAGCAACCTAAGAAGCGGTAGATCTGTTTTATATGCGCCATTTCTACACTTCCCGTTTTTGTACACCAGCTTCAAACAGCTGAACAATACAATATTTTGGTTATGGAAAATATACTACAAAGTGGTTTAGATGGCACAATGATACTCTACAATATACTTTCATGTTTTGACACAAACTGAAATTAGGCAAACTATTCAAATAGTGCATCTTTAACTATAATTACTGTTGGCTTTTAATTTGCCCACTGTACTAAAACTGAACTGTGACCCCAAAAGCGCAATACATAACAAACCATAGGTTTAGTGAACCGTTACACCCCTACTAAATATGAGTAAAGCCAACAGCAACAACGGCTGGGCTGAGTTTCAGTTTAATGAAATTATATTATTGTATGATCATTTCATATTTCAGGCTAAACAATATCACCAACCACGTTTCCATCCAAACATTTCATGCCTGACACATAAAAATTATTAATTTCTAAACGGTTCACCCGATATGGATGAAAATATCCTCAAATTAAAGCTGACAGTCTACACTTTAACCTTGTAGCAATTGTATCATTTCAAATCGAAAGTGCTGGAGTGCAAAGCCAAAACAACCAAAATTTTGACACTAACCCAATACTTTTAGAGCTCATTGTATGTGTGCTCTACGCAGTATCTGCCCTATGGTTGCAAAGCTACCGGTAAAGTTAACGTAATCTTAACAAAATCTATGACAACCTAACGTAACTTTGGTAATTTATTCTTGAATAACTGTAAAAAACTAAATAAATATCATATTAGGGGTGACCCCATTTAGTCATTTGGTCGATAGGCTGTTGGTTGACTAAGATTATTTTAGTTGCTCAATCGCAGATATAAAAATGAATGACACACGAGACACCTGTCTGATTTGCACCTGTCTCAGAGGACTAATCCATTGAGGAGGCAGCGGGGATGCCACGGTCCAAGAAGGAGAGTGTGGCTAAGATGCACAATGCACGTCTCTCCTGAATGTGCTCTCTTCCGCTATTTCGTGCCCATTCATTGGTTCATGACTTTGTGTGAATTGTTTGCCCTTGATTGTTAGTCTATCAATTCTCCATTACATAGATCACCAGTAGTAGCCTACTTTTACCGTTAATTCACATAATTGGTTACGGTGATTTCTGTTCATGCATTCAATATATTATTACAGTTTACTGTTCTTATTGTCGGAGTGGACACCTTGTTTGCAGAACTCACAACCTATGCTACACTTGTGAGGAATACGTTTTGGTTTATTTCATTCCATTTATGAGTTGTCAATTTATTCATTGTCTTTTGTTTGGAGCGCTCCTGTCAATGTTGAGGAAGGACGCGCACCTGAGTACGCATATAAAAGTGGGCATAGGCTACCTGGCCTGTGAGCAAATGTAGGCCTATAAACCTGATCCAGTGGAAACATCATAAAATATCTGATTTACTTCTCATCCCTTGAACAAATACCCCACAGCTGTCCTGACCTGACTGGCATGGGAAACTGAGGCCCAGAATATTTCACACAATGTTGCAAGTTCGCTAGCACGAGTTGGCAATGGCATAGAAGTCACTTTTAGATGTATAATTTTCATTTAGAAAGAATTAAAATTAACTACATGACAATGATTGAGATATATTTTGTATTATAAATTAAATGAAACTTCCACAAACATGTGCATATGAAAATCATAACTGGCACGCAGATCGGTAGAAATGGTCATATAAATTGGCACTCCAAATGGAAAAGGATGCCAACCCCTGGAGTAGCCTACTACAGGCATCTTCAGGAGCGTAATGGCAGAATCTGCCAAGGCCAGGAGGAGGAGGGTCAAGAACAGGTTATTTTTCCTCTGGTTGATCGCTAGCTCCCTCTTGAGTCATTTGTCTTATTATTTATTCAAACAGCATGCTCAAAGCATCAGAGAAGTTAGGTATATATAAACTCAGGAAAAAAAAGAAACGTCCCTTTTTCAGGACATTGTCTTTCAAAGATAATTCATTAAAATACAAATAACTTCACAGATCTTTATTGTAAAGGGGTTACACTGTTTCCATGCTTGTTTAATGAACCATAAAACAATTAATGAACATGCACCTGAGGAATGGTCGTTAAGACACTAACAGCTTAAGGTCACAGTTATAAAAATTTAGGACACAATAAAGGCCTTTCTACTGACTGGAAAAACACCAAAAGAAAGATGCCCAGGGTCCCTGCTCATGCTAGCATGCTGCAAGGAGGAATGAGGACTGCAGATGTGGCCAGGGCAATAAATTGCAATGTCTGTACTGTGAGACGCCTAAAGACAGTGCTACAGGGAGACAAGACAGACACGTGTAACAACACCTGCACAGCATCGGTACATCCAAACAACACACCTGCGGGAAAGGTACAGGATGGCAACAACAACTGCCCGAGTTACACCAGGAACGCACAATCCCTTTATCTGTGCTCAGACTGTCCGCAATAGACTGAAAGAGGCTGGACTGGGGGCTTGTAGGCCTGTTGTAAGGCAGGTCCTCACCAGACATCACTGGCAACAACGTTGCCTATGGGCACAAACCCACCGTCGCTGGACCAGACATGACTGGCAAAAAGTGCTCTTCACTGACGAGTCGCGATTTTTGTCTCACCAGGGGTGATGGTCGGATTCGCGTTTATCGTCGAAGGAATGAGCGTTACACCGAGGCCTGTACTCTGGAGCGCGATTGATTTGGAGGTGGAGGGTCTGTCATGGTCTGGGGCGGTGTGTCACAGCATCATCAAACTGAGCTTGTTGTCATTGCAGGCAATCTCAATGCTGTACGCTACAGGCAAGGCATCCTCCTCCCTCATGAGGTACCCTTCCCCATGACCCTCCCGCATGACAATGCCACTAGCCATACTGCTCGTTCTGTGCGTGATTTCCTGCAAGACAGGAATGCCAGTGTTCTGCCATGGCCAGCCAAGAGCCCGGATCTCAATCCCATTGAGCACGTCTGGGACCTGTTGGATTGGAGGGTGAGGGTTAGGGCCATTCCCCCCAGAAATGTCCGGGAACTTGCAGGTGCCTTGGTGGAAGAGTGGGGTAACATCTCACAGCAAGAACTGGCAAATCTGGTGCTGTCCATGAGGAGATTCACTGCAGTACTTAATGCAGCTCGTTGCCACACCAGATACTGACTTTTACTTTTGATTTTGTTCAGGGACACATTATTCCATTTCTGTTAGTCACATGTCTGTGGAACTTGTTCAGTTTATGTCTGTTGTTGAATCTTATGTTCATACAAATATTTACACACGTTAAGTTTGCTGAAAATAAATGCAGTGGACAGTGAGAGGACGTCTTTTTTTTTACTAAGTTTAGATGATTTTATTAAAACACATGGAAAAATACACATTTTAAAAATGTCGACCAATTGATTGGTCGAAAGAAAAGACTACTCTTGGTTGACCAAGATAGACAGCCCTATCACAAAAAAACTAATTCATAGAATTAATTTATCTATCTATTATATTTGTGTCCATGAGTTTCTAGTAGATAGACCATTTGTTTCAAGAAAAAAATTGCCTAATTATTGAAAAAAGCATCTAATCAACAATGACATGATTTACAATTGACTCTGCAACTCTTCCAGCTCATGATTTTTTCCACAACTGCCACCAGTTTGACGACAATACATTGACAACAAATACATAGGCATAATAAAAATTGTTTGTAAAAAATTTAATATCTAAGATATTTCATGCTGAAACCCTCATATTAAAAGGTAGACTGTGAAATTCCATTTCCACAAGCAGCACCGGAGATATTGAGATGAGCGAGATGCAACACTTCGCTCTCAGTCACACATGGTATCTCCGCATGTGCATGGGTTTGTTTCACGCTGTTCACAGCATGGTAGCCAGGGTACCAAAACAGCTGAAAAAGTTAGATGACCTGTGATAGATCACATAAAATCCTTGGAAGATACCAAATATCTGGTAGTTTACTGGTAAACTTCAAAAGTTTCCAGTAATATACCCTCCCTTGACAACCCTAATCTAGCCTATCCTATGTGGAAGGAGCTACTATTAACATTATCTGACATTGACCCACTGGAGGTCAACTGCGGGCACACACACACAGTGGATGTTAGCACTGGAGTCTGAGTTCTCAGTTGTTGTGTAGGAATGTCTGAGTGGTCACTTTGTTGCTGTGGTTAATAGTCAAAGGGTTCTGGGAGGTTACTGTGTCACAAGTTGACGGGGGTCCATTTTACATCTTACAATTGTACTTTTACAGAGAGGAGTTGTGAATCAGTCAATCACTGTCATAGTGATTCTCATTCATTGTCCATCTGTTACAGGCTGAATACACCGCTCGCGTCACGTGCGAGAGCGTTGCAAAATAAATGTCCAAATCCTATATTATTCAATTATTGCACCAACGAGCGTCTGTGTTGCCAAGGGCTAAAATAGAAGTCAGTTCTATTTCTGACGCAGATCGCGCTGCAAGTCCTGCCTCTCCCATTTCTTCATTGGTTTATAGAAGCAGGTACTCACGTGCCATCTCATTATTTATACCCACGTGGGTGACTGAAAGACGAATGAGGTTGGTGGCGGTAATGCACATAATTTATGATAGTTGCCAATCGCAATATAAAGTCGAGAAGAAAAAGCCTAGAAGGAGGAGAGACGACTAGAAACAATTCGGTTGACGGTTTTGTGTGGATTAATTGTCAGAGTAGAGGACCTTGCGCATTTCAGGTAAAATAACAACTCAATGTTTATATCTCAGGACAAATTAGCTAGCAACAGCAAGCTAGCTAAATTGCCATAAAGGTTTAATGCTTTTTGACCTGTCCCCAAATTAATGTAATTGGTTCAGTTTGTTTTGATATTTTAACCTGTGTGTCGTGATCGTGTTTGGTGTGGGGGGACAAAATACATTTATGCACGATGGCGCACGTGCGCAGCCGGTTTGAGTTCCGTGTTAGACTGGACAAACAGCACTAATGCACTGCATCAGGCTGTCCATCCCACAGTCTTAATGCTGTTACATAACACTGTCGGTCACTGTGCAGGATAAAGGAGAGAACAACCAAACTAGGGTTTCTGAGTGAGAGAGAAGCCGATCACAGCTACAATGATCAGTGCTCAGAGAGGCACTGTACTGTAGCCAGCCAGTGAGCTAACCATCTGTAGGAGTGAGAGAAAAGATTCGTTGCTAAATTGCTACTAATGCTAATTATCCCCTGGCCTGCTGATGACGATGCGTCTAAGTGGTAGCTAATGGTAGAAGCTAGCTAATGCTATGTCTAACAAGAGCGTGTGCTAAGTGTATGTGGAGAGCTTTGTTGACACTGTCAGGGTACACGCTGATGCAGAGTCAAATCACCTGGGCCTCTGATGCAACACGAAAAGTATGTAGACAACACTTCAAATATGTGGATTCAGCTATTTCAGTCACACCCGTTGCTGACAGTTGAATAACATCGAGCACAGAGTCATCCAATTTCCATAGACAAACATTGGCAGTAGAATGGCCTGTACTGAAGAGCTCAGTGACTTTCAACGTAGCACCGTCAAACGATGTCACCTTTCCATCAAGTCAGTTTGTAATATTTCTGCCCTGCTAGAGCTGCCCCGTCAACTGTAAATGCTATTATTGTTAAGTGGAAATGTCTAGGAGCAACAGCGGCTCAGCAGCAAAGTGATAGGCCACACAAACTCATCGACTGTCCTTGGTTGCAACACTCGCTACCGATTTTATTTTATTTTGTATCCAAACTGCCTCTGGAAGCAACGTCAGCAAAAGAACAGTTCATCGGGAGCTTCATGAAATGGGATTCCATGGCTGAGCAGCCAAACACAAGCCTAAGATCACCATGCGCAATGCCAAGCGTCGGCTGGAGTGGTGTAAAGCTCACGGGCATGGACTCCATATTAATGCCCATGATTTTGGAATGAGATGTTTGACGAGCAGGTGTCCATAAAATGTTGTTCATGTAGTGTGTGTATATAGCCTAGGCTACACACACACACACACACACACACACACAGAGTCTTGTACAGCTAACCTTGTAGGGACACACATTTCAGTCCCATTCAAAGTCCTCTTTCCCTAACCCGTACTCTTACCTTAACTTCTTATGGCTGCAATTCCGTTAACGGGATGATATGACAACAGCCAGTGAAAGTGCAGGGCGCCAAATTCAAAAAACAGAAATCTCATAATTAAAATTCCTCAGACATACATGTGTCTTATACCATTTTAAAGGTAATCTTGTTGTTAATCCCACCAAAGTGTCCGATTTCAAATATGCTTTTCAGCGAAAGCACTACAAACGATTATGTTAGGTCACACCAAACCACAATAAGCACAGCCATTTTTCCAGCGAAAGATAGCAGTCACAAAAAGCACAAAGAGATAAAATGAATCACTAACCTTTGATGATCTTCATCAGATGACACTCATAGGACTTCATGTTACACAATACATGCATGTTTTGTTTGATTAAGTTCATATTTATATCAAAAAATCTGAGTTTACATTGGCGCGTTAGATTCACTAGTTGCAAAAACATCAAGTGACTTTGCATAGCCACATCGTTTCAACAGAAATACTCATCATAAATGTAGATGATAATACAAGTTATACACATGGAATTATAGACATACCTCTCCTTAATGCAACCGCTGTGTCAGATTTCAAAAAAACTTTACGGAAAAAGCAAACCATGCAATAATCTGAGACGGAGCTCAGAACAATAGCCAAATTAGCCGCCATGTTGGAGTCAACAGAAACCAGAAATTACATGATAAATATTCCCTTACCTTTGATGAACTTCATCAGAATGCACTCCCAGGAATCCCAGGTCCACAATAAATGATTGATTTGTTCGATAATGTCCGTTATTTATGTCCAATTAGCTACTTTGGTTAGCGTGTTTGGTAAACAATTCCAAAGTCACGAAGCGTGTTCACAAAAACGTGACAAAATGTCCAAAAGTTCCGTAACAGTCAGTAGAAACATGTCAAACGATGTATTCAATCAATCTTTAGAATGGTGTTAACATATATCTTGAATAACGTTCCAACCGGAGAATTACATTGACTTCAGATGAGCGATGGAACGGAGCTGCCTCTCACGTGAACGCGCTTGGTCAAAGAATGTTCACCTCATGGCAGTGGTGACTCATTCCTGTCTCCTTCGGCCCCCTTCACATTAGAGTCATCAGACAAAGTTCTACAGACTGTTGACATCTAGTGGAAGCCATAGGAAGTGAATACTCATTCATATCTCACTGATTTCAATGGGATCTCAGATTTTCCACTTCCTGTTTGGATTTTTTCTCAGGTTTTTGCCTGCCATATGAGTTCTGTTATACTCACAGACATAATTCAAACAGTTTTAGAAACTTCAGAGTGTTCTCTATCCAATACTAATAATAATATGCATATATTAGTTAACTGGGATTGAGGAGCAGGCCGTTTACTCTGGGCACCTCTGTGCACCTTTCATCCAAGCTACTCAATACTGCCCCTGCAGCCATAAGAAGTTAACCCAAAAACGTAACCTTAACTCTAAACCTAACCCTAGCTTTTAACCCTAAAACTAACCCTAGCTTTTAACCCTAAAACTAACCCTAGCTCCTAAACCTAATTCTAAACCTAATTCTGGTCCGCACGCACACACACTGTGGCTGATAAGCTTTTAGTGGTCAGTTCTGAAGTGTTTTTATTTTTTTTGACATGTTTGATGGATGGAGGTATAAACTACCTCTAGTGTGCCTGACTGTGTAGTCAACCGTTATACATCTCTGCCTAGCCAAACACAGTGAGACAATGACAAATTGGCTGAAGAAGCAGAAACAGCCTGGCATAGGCTAGGCATAAACTTTGTCACCTTGAAAATGTGCTTCTAGACCTACAGGTAGCTAATTGTTGAAAAAAGACTAAGAGATTAGGGCTAGTGTGTGTACTGAATGTATTTACTTAAGGTTGCACAATTCCAGTAATTTCCCCAAATTCCTAGGTTTTCCATAAATCCTGTTTGGAAGATTCCCAGTGCCAGGAGGGAATAAGCAGGAAATCTGGAATCCTCCAACCACAACTTCTGGTGATTTTTGGAAATATACCACAATTGTGCAACCCTACTCCTTTTAGCACTGCGTTTGGGGCAGTATTGAGTAGCTTGGATGAATAAGGTGCCCAGAGTAAACTGCCTGCTACTCATGCCCAGTTGCTAATATATGCATATTATTAGTAGATTTGGATAGAAAACACTCTGAAGTTTCTAAAACTGTTTGAATGAAGTCTGTGTATAACAGAACTCATATGGCAGGCAAAAACCTGAGAAAAAAATCCAACCAGGAAGTGGGAAATCTGAGGTTTGTAGGTTTTCAACTCATTGCCTACCGAAGATAGTATCTATGGAGTCATATTGCACTTCCTAAGGCTTCCACTAGATGTCAACAGTCTTTAGAACCTTGTGTCAGGCTTCTACTGTGAAGGAGAGAATAAGAGCTGATTGAGTAAGAGGTCTGGCAGAATGCCATGAGCTCAGTCAGGCGCGCACCCGTGAGAGGCAGCTATATTCCTTTTCCTTTCTAAAGACAAAGGAATTCGCCGGTTTAAACAATATTGAAGATTTATGTTAAAAACATCCTAAAGATTGATTCTATACTTCGTTTGACATGTTTCTACGAACTATAATGGAATTTGACTTTGTCTGGCCTGCGCCTCGTGAATTTGTGAACTAAACGCGTTAACAAAAAGGAGGTATTTGGACATAATCGAACAAAACAAACATTTATTGTCGAACTGTACTCAGATTATAGCATGGTGTGCTTTTTCCGTAAAGCTTTTTTGAAATCTGACACAGCGGTTGCATTAAGGAGAAGTTTATCTAAAGTTCCTTGCATAACACTTGTATCTTTTATCAATGTTTATTATGAGTATTTCTGTAAATTGATGTGGCTCTCTGCCAAATCACCAGATGTTTTGGAAGCAAAACATTACTGAACATAACACGCCAATGTAAACTGAGATTTTTGGATATAAATATAAAACATACATGTATTGTGTAACATGAAGTCCTATGAGTGTCATCTGATGAAGATCAAAGGTTAGTGATTAATTTTATCTCTATTTCTGCTTTTTGTGACTCCTCTCTTTGGCTGGAAAAATGGCTGTGTTTTTCTGTGACTAGGTGCTGACCTAACATAATCGCATGGTATGCTTTCGTCGTAAAGCCTTTTTCAAATCGGACACTGTGGTGGGATTAACAACAAGTTTATCTTTACAATGGTGTGAAATACTTGTATGTTTGAGGAATTTTAATTATGAGATTTCTGTTTGAATTTGGCGCCCTGCACTTTCACTGGCTGTTGTCATATCGATCCCGTTAACGGGTCTCAGCCGTAAGAATTTAATCTAAAATGTTTTAAGTAATGTTGGGTGCTTACCTGGAGGGGGCCACGCCCACTAGGTTAGGCCCCAGGCCCCTGAACAGAGAGCGGGCTCCTTCTTTCTCAAGAATCAACCTGAAGACAAAAACACAACATCTTACCCACCACTCACAAATATTCACATTCTTTTCACTTAAACTTCAGCGGAGTTCATAACAATGAAGTAGGGTCTGCTGAAAGCCTTGCTGGGTTGTAACAACAACTTGTAGAAAGAAAAACATGAAGTATGATAGTAGTTTGAAACGATATGATACATCCTGCTGCTGGGGTATGCTACAGATCCCCAGACAGGCCTTTCCCTGAAGGTAGGGGAGAGAGAGACGAGCTAGGAGTTGGATTTCAGTCCACATGGCACTGCCTGCCGAGGAGACATGAGTCAGAGCAAACAACATAGGGTTTCGTGAGGGAGGGATCCTGCTGCCAAACCCCACAAGAGGATAGGAGGTAGAGTGGAGGGTGTGTAAACACCCAAAATACACCAGCTCATTTTTACTCTGGTTTCTTGAGACTTCTACACATTAGACTACTTAGGACTGTTTACTGTGAAGTTTAATGTGCAAAGCTGGAGGGCAATGACAGTAATATATCCCAAACTATCAAAACCAATAACACAAGCATAAAGTATTGTATTTGTATAGTTTGATGGTTAACAAACATAACTAGACATTGGAATATAGGCCTATGCCTGTTTGATCTTGTGAGCTGATCTCATATCCTGATAAAGATAGATATCACGAAATAGGTAATTTCTTAACCCGATAAAGATATATACAGTTGAAGTCGGAAGTTTACATACACTTAGGTTGGAGTCTTTAAAACTAGTTTTTCAACCACTCCACTAATTTGTTGTTAACAAACTATAGTTTTGGCAAGTCGGTTAGGACATCTACTGTGTGCATGTAGCATGTGCAGTAATTTTTCCAACAATTGTTTACAGACAGATTATTTCACTTATAACTCAATGTATCACAATTCCAGTGGGGCAGAAGTTTACATACACTAAGTTGACTGTGCCTTTTAAACTACTTGGAAAATTCCAGAAAATGGATGTCATGACTTTAGAAGCTTCTAATAGGCTAATTGACATCATTTGAGTCAATTGGAGGAGTACCTGTGGATGCATTTCAAGAACTACCTTCAAAATCAGTGCCTCTTTGCTTGACATCATGGGGGAATCAAAATAAAATCAGCCACAACCACGTCTGGTTCATCCTTGGGAGCAATTTCCAAACACCTGAAGGTACCACGTTCATCTGTACAAACAATAGTACGCAAGTATAAACACCATGGGACCACGCAGCCATCACACCGCTCAGGAAGGAGACGCGTTCTGTCTCCTAGAGATGGACGTACTTTGGTGTGAAAAGTGCAAATCAATCCCAGAACAACAGAAAAGGATATTGTGAAGATGCTGGAGGAAACATGTACAAAAGTATCTATATCCACTGTAAAACGAGTCCTATATCGACATAACCTGAAAGACCGCTCAGCAAGGAAGAAGCCACTGCTCCAAAACCGCCATAAAAAAAGCCAGACTACGGTTTGCAACTGCACATGGGGACAAAGTTCATACTTTTTGGAGAAATGTCCTCTGGTCTGATGAAACAAAAATATAACTGTTTGGCCATAATGATCATCGTTATGTTTGGAGGAAAAAGTGGGAGGCTTGCAGGCCAAAGAACACCATCCCAACCATGAAGCACAGGGTGGCAGCATCATGTTGTGGGGGTGCTTTGCTGCAGGAGGGACTGGTGCACTTCACAAAATAGATGGCATCATGAGTCGGGAAAATTATGTGGCTATATTGAAGCAACATTTCAAGACATCAGGCAGGAAGTTAAAGCTTGGTCGCAAATGGGTCTTCCAAATGGCCAAGCATACTTCCAAAGTTGTGGCAAAATGGCTTAAGGACAACAAAGTCAAGGTATTGGAATGGCCATCACAAAGCCCTGACCTCAATCCTATAGAACATTTGTGGGCAGAACTGAAAAAGCATGTGCGAGCAAGGAGGCCAACAAACCTGACTCAGTTACACCAGCTCTGTCAGGAGGAATAGGACAAAATTCACCCAACATATTGTGGGAAGCTTGTGGAAGGCTACCCGAAACATTTGACCCAAGTTAAACAATTTAAAAGGCAATGCTACCAAATACTAATTGAGTGTATGTAAACTTTTTGACCCACTGGGAGTGTGATGAAAGAAATAAAAGCTGAAATAAATCATTCTCTACTATTATTATGACATTTCACATTCTTAAAATAAAGTGGTGATCCTAACTGACCTAAGACAGGGCATTTTTACTTGGATTAAATGTCAGGAATTGTGAAAAAACTGAGTTTAAACGTATTTAGCTAAGGTGTATGTAAACTTCCGACTTCGACTGTACATATCACAATATAGCACACTTTCTGTAAATTTAATGAATAAATAGTTTAATTAAAATAGGTAAGGCCTATTTCTTATTACATTTTGAATTATACTCAACAAATAAAAAGGTACTTACTCATATTTGATTATTTCTCCTTTTATTTAGAACCCTTGTACAAATTTTCAATTAAGCACTAACAAAATATAAAATATTAATGTATAAAATCTAAAAAGGTAAATAGAAAACACCTCAACTAAACTTGCAAAGAAAATAAATATATGCCTAAAATATATATTTTTGGGGGCTTGTCTGTTTTGCATGTCATTTTGGCATTAATACGTGTCACATATCAATTTGCATTTGGTACCTTGGGTCGAGTGTATGCGCCAACTCACGAAACTGTGTAAATTGGGGCCATGTCTTGCAGATGTAAGTTGTAACAGCAGCTGTTATCTCCTTCCATCTTCATGATTCTTTGCCATATGGTGTGCCGCGGGCAAAAGCCTCTTGGAACGTCTGAGTCGGGGGTTTGTTTTGAGCACTCAACTGTACTTTTTGGGATCTCATCAATAGACACGCTCCGTACTGTTTCACGTAATTCTTGCATAGGTGGTAAAAGAGGTTAGTGGTGTTTGAGCCTGTTGTCGGGACCGGCCTGCGGCAGATTTAGCAGAGGACAGTTTTCTGGTCCGTGTCAGACTCATACCCAAACCACGTCCATGCAAACGAAGTAGCCCCTCTTTTAGGTACGATCTCAGTGTCACGTTCACTCTCCATGTTAGTTCGTGTTGCAAATTTCAGTGTGGAAGAACGCAAAGCATCGTCCAATTGACGAAAAATATTGCCGTAAAGTGTTTGATTTGGGACACAACGAAATCAACAGAGCATAATATGAAACGATAAGACGTTTTTCTATATCGTCCCACGATATAAATCATCATATCGCCCAGCTCTAATGACAATGCTAGTAAATCAAGTTGTGCAGGCTGAATATAATACCCACTTGAGGCAGTGTAAAGGTCCTGGAGGGGACATGCGTGCTACGCTGGGCCCATTGACGGTACTGAGCTGCACCTCAGACACGTAGAGTGTGATGTGGGATGACTGTAGTCTGGTCTTCACCACCTCCAGGGGACAGGTCAGGATGGCTCCTACCGTTCCCCCACACCTAGAGGAGGAGAGGGGGAGAGAGAGAACACAGTGGGGAAGAAAACAGAGGGATTTTCTGAGGTGGCAGCACATATCACTCAGCTGCTCGAGAAAAGCAGTAGACAAACTGGCTGTGGAGCAGTGTGGGGACTCGGAGAGGCTTGTGGAGCAGTGTGGGGACTCGGAGAGGCTTGTGGGGCAGTGTGGAGACTAGGAGAGGCTTGTGGGGCAGTGTGGAGACTAGGAGAGGCTTGTGGGGCAGTGTGGAGACTGGGAGAGGCTTGTGGGCCAGTGTGGGGACTGGGAGAGGCTTGTGGGGCAGTGTGGGGACTCGGAGAGGCTTGTGGGGCAGTGTGGGGACTAGGAGAGGCTTGTGGAGCAGTGTGGGGACTAGGAGAGGCTTGTGGAGCAGTGTGGGGACTAGGAGAGGCTTGTGGAGCAGTGTGGGGACTAGGAGAGGCTTGTGGGGCAGTGTGGGGACTAGGAGAGGCTTGTGGAGCAGTGTGGGGACTAGGAGAGGCTTGTGGGGCAGTGTGGGGACTAGGAGAGGCTTGTGGAGCAGTGTGGGGACTAGGAGAGGCTTGTGGAGCAGTGTGGGGACTAGGAGAGGCTTGGCTTTGGAGAGTCAGCACAGTAGTGCCCCGTCTGTGGAAAAAACTGTTCTCGTCTGGAATGAATCATTGCAATAACAAACACTTTGTGCAAGTACCTTTCACACACCTAATGCTTTCCAAAAGCACACAAATACCAGAAATACTATCAGACATCCACAAATGTCTATGACTGCGAGTCTAAGCTTCTTTATATGAACTCATGAATACATCATGGTTTTGACCGCAATGGAAGTGGGATGATTTGAAAGAAGAAGCCTACATTCTACGAGTCCTTTGGGGGCAATATGGCAAGTAGAAAGTACGTGTTTATAACCTAGCCCTGAGCAATTGCCCTGTGTTGTATCATAAAATATTTAAAAAATAATTTTAAAAAAAGATATGAGGGAATCTTTTCAGCCAAGCCCCAGTAAATTACAGATATGGTGGTTGATCATTAATCCATACTTCTATTGAGGGAGATGGCCACAGTAAAAAGACAGAGGGAAGCCCACCTGCTAAACATGCACGCCTCTACACATGCGACAGAGCATGAGAACCGTGGAGGACATTAGCAAAGGTAAACAATGGGAGGGTGCGGTGCTAAACTCTCTCTTCCAATAGTCCTATGTCAAGCTACTGATGTTATTTTGAAAGGAGAACATGTCTAGGCCTTTTTCACAATATGTTTGCCATGTGTAATGAAACAAACTTGTGTTTATATTATGATGTCAATAAAAAGATAGGAAACAATAAAAGGCTTGAGACGCAACCGAATCTTATGGCGACCCGCATGACACAGATACAGGGAAGGGGCTAGCCGACTAAACTCAACCATTTACGATGGAGTTGAGCAGTGGCTAGTGTGGGCTGACTGGAGTTCCCGACATCACATAACATTACATTTTTATTAAAAACTACAGATTTCAGCACCCAAAGAATAGCCTGCATTTACACAGGACAATGTCCTGTGTAAATGCGGGCTATTCTTTGGGTGTTGAAATCTGTTAATGCAAAGTCGGAACTCCAGTCTGCCCACACTAGTCACAGATCAACTCCATTGGAAATTGTGGAGTTTAGTTTAGTCGGCTAGGAAGCAGAAAAACCCAGCCCTGTTGATTAGGCTACTGCCCATCATAAACTAACAATTACCTCTATTCCTTCCAGAATGGTTCACTCATATAGTGGTGTGGGGGCTGTGCTTTGGCAAAGTGGGTGGGGTTATATCCTGCCTGTTTGGCCCTGTCTGGGGGTATCATCGGATGGGGCCACAGTGTCTCCTGACCCCTCCTGTCTCAGCCTCCAGTATTTATGCTGCAGTAGTTTATGTGTCGGGGGGGCTAGGGTCAGTCTGTTATATCTGGAGTACTTCTCCTGTCTTATCCGGTGTCCTGTGTGAATTTAAGTATGCTCTCTCTAACTCTTTCCCTCTCTCTGAGGAGCTGAGCCCTAGGACCATGCCTCAAGACTACCTGGCATGATGACTCCTTGCTGTCCCCAGTCCACCTGGCCGTGCTGACCTGTTGCACCCTCGACAACCACTGTGATTACTATTATTTGACCATGCTGGTCATTTATGAACATCTTGGCCATGTTCTGTTATAATCTCCACCCGGCACAGCCAGAAGAGGACAGGCCACCCCTCAGCCTGGTTCCTCTCTAGGTTTCTTCCTAGGTTTTGGCCTTTCAAGGGAGTTTTTCCTAGCTACTGTGGTTCTACACCTGCATTGCTTGCTGTTTCGGGTTTTAGGCAGGGTTTCTGTACAGCACTTTGAGATGTCAGCTGATGTAAGAAGGGCTATATAAATAAATTTGATGTATTGGTGTCAAGTCACCCTCATACAGTAGGGGTCTTCCAACCCTCCCTGACATATTTCACAATTGGTTGTCTCAGCTGGAATTGGCCATGTGCGGACTTCCGGCAACAAAAATCTCAGAGAAAATTGCGAAAGTGGGTGAAGATTTGGCTGAAATGAAATATACAGCGGACACTCTCGACAACCAAGTTAAACGCCGAAGAAAGGATATCAACATTGGAGGACAAGAACACACACCTAAACCACACTGTTGAAAAAATGGAGACTGTGCACGAAAAACTGGAAGAATGACTTCAATACCAGGAAAATCTGAGAAAGTCGGAAAAATACACTTCGGAACAGAGGTGTTCCCGAAATCCACATAAATAAATTCGGTGGATTGTGTGAAAGACATTTTACGTAATCTATTTGAGGACACACAGGAGGATTTTAACAACATGACCATTGAGAGAACACATCGGACACCACGCCCCGGACCAGCCCCACGTAACCCCCGGCCTATCCTGGTGAAATTTTTACCATACACCAACAGGGAGAAGTTCCGGCTCAAAGCAAAATAACTCAGGACTTTTCGCTGCAAAGGGACAAAGGTGGAGTTTTTCCCTGACTTTTCCAAGGACAAGAGAAATGCGTTCACGGAGGTAAGACGTATGTGCATGAAAAGGAGACTAAAATACTCCTTGCAATACCCTGCCGTGTTCTGGGTTACTGTGAGAGGATCACTACGTCGTTCTTACAGACCCAAAGAAGGGTGTTGCGGACGTCAATGAGGCTGAATAATCTGAGTAGCGTGGTAGGCTATGGAAAATCCACATGATGGGGGTGGTTCATCAGGGATGGACTACCATTTTTCCCTAAGCTGATAGAACTTCCTATGTTGTAAGCAGTCTCACGGAGTGTTTATGCTGTGAATGTTGCCTACAATGTATCTTTCTGGTTTACAGTTGATATCATTATAGTACTAGATTGCGCAGGATTATAGTCCAAGCACATCATTCTGTTTTACGGTCATAGAAGGAATAAACATATCTATTCTTTTAAGTTTTCACTCGTATCATAACAGCAATAGCTGGTCAATACAGGCTTCAACAGGCGTGTTTGGGCCATGCATGATGGGCACAACCCAAAGTGTACCTTTATTTTATCATTATTATGACCTATACAAGTCTCCCTTTGGTGTTTATTCACTGCTTCCATTGCTGCCTTATGGAATTAGACAGTTCATGAGAAAGGTAATAACTTCTCTGAGTATAATGATCAGCCTGTCGTTAGGTTCAATGTTTTTTCTATGACATGTCATCGCTGTCGTTTCAAAATGTATATGGTCATGCCTATATTTGGCATTGGTAAAACGTTCTTATTCTGGATGGAGCGTCAGTGCTGGGAAGACCTCGGGACACTTCACACGGATGAAAGCCTGGTTTAGGGGGAGGGTGATTTCTGTATCTTGTGGGTTTGGGATATGTTTATGACATTTGTTCAATGGGAAGTTTAGTGTTCTATATGGGGTGCACTACCAGTCGTTCACTTTCTTTGATTCTCTAAGCATCGATTTAAAATATTCTAACAGTCGTCACGTTTTGGTAGTAGTATATTTACATTATAAATCAGGCCCCTGGTGCATTTTTTGATAAATCCAAAACTGTTGTAACCAGGACCTCCAAAACTCAAGAAGCAATTTAAACACTGTGAGGATGCTGGTCTTTATGATATGGAGACTGATCAATCCAACCACTTGTGATTACTCATTATTTTCGAATAGGCACACTGTTTATTCACGCATCGACTATTTTCTGATCTCACACTCTCTCATAGATAAAGTGGGTGCATGCAGTGTGGACACGATAACTATGACAGCTCATGCTGCCATTGATCTGACTGTTGGAATAGGAGAAGAGAAAAATGTTAATGTTGGTGAATGAACACCAGCCTCTTACATGACAAGGTGTTTTGTGAATTCCTTTGTGCCAGAACACACTACAAAACAGGCACATGTGCGAAACAGGTACATGCCTGGGAAGATTTTAAAGCATACATATGTGGAGTAATGATACAACAATCAGCTACTATTAAGAAATTAGATTAACAGAAAATGTATCAACTTGAAACAGAGCTCAAAACTCTGGAGAGGGAATATTGGTCCAATCCTAACAACATTTCTCTGGTAAACCTGACAAAAACTAAATAGGAGCTGAATACTTTATTCAGTAAAAAAGCGGAATATTTCCTGTTCAGGCTGAAGCAGAGATGGTAAGAATCAGGTGAAGGCAGGAAAACTGTTGGCCAGTATCCCATCCCATCCTGGGATACCCAGTGATTTCTATAAAAGGTTTGCAAAGCACCTTAGCAAAGAAATATTGAAAACATTTAACACATTGATTACAAAACATCTGGCTATGAGGGTGAATCATATCATTAAGAAAACCATAAATCCAGACCAGGTGGGATTTGTGAAAGGCAGAACTTCATCTGACAATCTTAAACGCCTATTGCATGTCATCTGGAAGGCAAAAGATTTGGATGCTTCAGTGGCAGCCTTAAACTTAGACGCAGAGAAAGCCTTTGATAGAGTGGGCTGGGACTACCTGCATTATACTATAAATACATTTGGATTTGGACTAGAGGTTGACCGATTCTGATTTTCCATCGCTGATACCGATAATTGGAGGACCAAAAAAGCCGATAGCGATTAAATCGGCAGATTTTATATATATGCAGATTTTATATATATATATATATATATATATATATATATATATATATATATATATATATATATATATATATATATATACACACACATATATACACACATACAGTGGGGCAAAAAAGTATTTAGTCAGCCACCAATTGTGCAAGTTCTCCCACTTAAAAAGATGAGGCCTGTAATTTTCATCATAGGTACACTTCAACTATGACAGTGCAATGTTTGAAGCACAGCGAAGAGCTGCTGGCAAATGCAGGAAAGTGCTGTTTGAATGAATGCTTACGAGCCTGCTGCTGCCTACCACCGCTCAGTCAGACTGCTCTATCAAATCATAGACTTAATTATATTACGAGCCTTAGGTCATTAATATGGTCAAATCCGGAAACTATCATTTCGAAAACAAAACGTTTATTCCTTCAGTGAAATGCGGAACCGTTCCGTATTTCATCTAACTGGTGGCATCCCTAAGTCTAAATATTGCTGTTACATTGCACAACCTTCAATGTTATGTCATAATTATGTACAATTCTGGCAAATTAATTACGTTCTTTGTTAGGAAGAAATGGTCTTCACACAGTTCGCAACGAGCCAGGCGGCCCAAACTGCTGCATATACCCTGACTCTGCTTGCACAGAACGCAAGAGAAGTGACACAATTTCCCTAGTTAAAAGAAATTCATGTTAGCAGGCAATATTAACTAAATATGCAGGTTTAAAAATATATACTTGTGTATTGATTTTAAGAAAGGCATTGATGTTTATGGTTAGGTACACATTGGTGCAGCGACGGTGCTTTTTTCACAAATGCGCTTGTTAAATCACCTGTTTGGCGAAGTAGTCTATGTTTCAATGATAAATTAACAGGCACCACATCGATTATATGCAACGTAGGACAAGCTAGATAAACTAGTAATATCATCAACCATGTGTAGTTAACTAGTGATTATGTTAAGATTTATTGTTTTTTATAAGATAAGTTTAATGCTAGCTAGCACCTTACCGTGGCTCCTTGCTGCACTCGCATAACAGGTAGTCAGCCTGCCACGCAGTCTCCTCGTTGAGTGCAATGTAATCGGCCATAATTGGGTGTCCAAAAATGCCGATTACCGATTGTTATGAACACTTGAAATCGGCCCTAATTAAATCGGCCATTCCGATTAATCGGTCGACCTCTAATTTGGACAGGGCTTTCAGAATATTACTAAATGTACGTACAACCCCAAATCCATAGTAGTCACTAACAGACTACGATCATCTCCATTTTCAGTAGGACGAGGCACGAAACAAGGTGACTGTCTCTCGCCTCTCCTATTTATTATAGCATTAGAACCATTAGCCGAAGCATCAGATTAAACAAAAGGTGGGACTGCAGAATCAAATAATGTCCCATACAAAAAATATATGGAGTCAGATTCATAAGAGAGAAATATTCACCTCTGCTTCGTTATGGAACAACCCTAAACTGAAAAATGGGGGACACATGGTTTTCTGGAAAGATTTGTATAGAAAGGGGATAAAGAACATCGGTTGTCCATATCAAGAAAACTCGTTAACTTTTTTGAAGAACTAAGGTCCAAGTATAATTAACAGAAACAAGACTTTGAGATTGTATGTTCAAGGTAGGTAACAAATTCTCTGTACATTCTGATATAAGTGTTAAGATGTACAGTTGAAGTCAGAAGTTCACATACACTAAGTTGACTGTGCCTTTTAAACTGCTTGGAAAATTCCAGAAAATGGATGTCATGGCTTTAGAAGCTTCTAATAGGCTAATTGACATCATTGAGTCAATTGGAGGTGTACGTGTGGATGCATTTCAAGGCCTACCTTCAAACTCAGTGCCTCTTTGCTTGACATCATGGGGAAATCAAAAGAAATCAGCCAAGACCGCAAAAAAATAATTGCAGACCTCCACATGTCTGGTTCATCCTTGGGAGCAATTTACAAATGCCTGAAGGTACCACGTTCACCTGTACAAACAATAGTACGCAGGTATAAACACCATGGGACCACACAGCCGTCATAGCGCTCAGGAAGGAGACGTGTTCTGTCTCCTAGAGATGAACGTACTTTGGTGTGAAAGGTGCAAATCAATCCCAGAACAGCAGCAAAGGACCTTGTGAAGATGCTGGAGGAAACAGCTGCAAAAGTATCTATATCCACAGTAAAACGAGTCCTATATCGACATAACCTGAAAGGCCGCTCAGCAAGGAAGCAGCCACTGCTCCAAAACCGCCATAAAAAAGCCAGACTACGGTTTGCAACCGCACATGGGGACAAAGATTGTACCTTTTGGAGAAATGTCCTCTGGTCTGATGAAACAAAAATAGAACTGTTTGGCCATAATGACCGTTGTTATGTTTGGAGGAAAAATGGGGATGCTTGCAAGACAAAGAACACCATCCCAACCGTGAAGCACGGGAGTGGCAGCATCATGTTGTGGGGGTGGTTTGCTGCCCGGAGGGACTGGTGCACTTCACAAAATAGATGGCATCATGAGGCAGGAAAATGATGTGGATATATTGAAGCAACATCTCAAGACATCAGGCAGGAAGTTAAAGCTTGGTCGCAAATGGGTCTTCCATATGGACAATGACCCCAAGCATACTTCCAAAGTTGTGTCAAAATGGCTTAAGGACAACAAAGTCAAGGTATTGGAGTGGCCATCACAAAGCCCTGACCTCAATCCTATAGAACATTTGTGGAAAAACTGAAAAAGTATGTGCGAGCAAGGAGGCCAACAAACCTGACTCAGTTACACCAGCACTGTCAGGAGGAATGGGACAAAATTCACCCAACTTATTGTGGGAAGCTTGTGGAAGGCTACCCGAAACATTTGACCCAAGTTAAACAATTTAAAGGCAATGCTATCAAATACTAATTGAGTGTATGTAAACTTCTGACCCACTGGGAATGTGATGCAAGAAATAAAAGCTGAAATAAATCATTCTCTCTGCTATTATTCTGACATTTCACATTCTTAAAATAAAGTGGTAATCCTCCTAACTGACCTAAGACAGGGCATTTTTACTAGGATTAAATGTCAGGAATTGTGAAAAACTGAGTTTAAATGTATTCGGCTAAGGTGCATGTAAACTTCTGACCTCAAATGTAAATTTGCAAAGGATTCTCAAATACCGCAGGGCTTATATATAGCCACCTTATAGGTGGTTTTAATGGAACTTGTAAGGGCTTGAAGGCCGTATGGGAAAAAGACCTGGAGATAATTTTAGAGAGGAGGAATGAGAGATGCCTGGTTCAAACTGATTCAATTTAAAGTGTTCAATAGGATTTACTAGACTCTAACCACAACCAAAAGAGTCACATTGAGACACTGGAGGGAGAAGGACCCTCCCTCATATAAGGAATGGTACATAGACTTGGCAGAAACAGCTTCATATGAAAGATTGATTTATAAAATGTATTGTCAACTCAATTTTATTGATATCTGGGGACATTTTCTCTCAGCGATAGAAAGAGAAAACAATGTGTAAAGGCCTGATAGACTACAGACATACAGAGATGACTGGTAGGGGCAGGGATTTTTGTTTTGTTTGTTTCGTTTTTCCTTTTGTTATAATAGTTATGTATGAGGGGGTGAAAAATTGTAAGATAGTTTCCTCTTTTTTATTGTATGTGTGGTGCCGGTCGGGGATTTGGACACACCATTCAAATGAGTGGGTGGGTGAGTCCAGGCTTTTGACTGGTACTGTATATTAATGTCTGCCAATTTATTGTTCAGTGATAAATGTAATTCAATTGCATTGTTATATCGTGAAAACAAAAAACGATTAAAAAAAATAAAAATAATTGGCCATGTGCCTTTGTTTACAAGAATTAAGGAGCACTCTTGCTCTGTATTGATCCAGCTTGTCCTTTTTCCATGAGTCTGTGAGTAACACATGCAGGAATGCTTCTTGCCCTGCAGCCTCAAGCTTGACATGCGCCTTCACACACAACAGCGACCCAGCTGAAATGTGAGTCCTGAAATCTTCAACATAATCTTGAAAGCATCTCATCTGTTGTTTCACTCTATTGACCATATGAATGTGCATAGTAAGAGTCAGGATATTCTTTTTCTACAGCCCTTGCATGTTGCGGTTATTTATAAATAAAATCCTCATCTAGCCCTTGATTATGACTCTAAGTTCAAGTTCCATTACACATAAGAGTCATTGGAAGAGGAGTCTTCTGTATGTGGAAATTTTGTTAAGAGCCCTGGGGCTTGGTCTGAACAATAACACGCATCGCTTGTGGTACAGTTTGAGAAGCATAAGGATCTTATCTTTCATATCAAAGAGAAATACTTTTCTAAAAACAAAAGGTTGAATTGATACCTTTATAGGGTTTGTGTTCCCACACTACCATATCTCCATGTTACAGCGTGGCTTTACGGAAGACAGAAGGACCACCTGTGCTAATTCGCATGCTCCAAACACCTGGGTGTAACAGAAGAAGGCTGCCAGAAATGTGTTGTCACTGAAAAATACTTTTGGCTGCAACTGTGATAAAGCCAGTTAAAACAGTGAACAAGTAAGTGTGTATTTTGCATTTGAAGAATTATTTTGATGTGATATGAAAGTAGAGGGATTTAAGTTTTTAGAACCGTATGGCAATTTAGAATCAATTTACGTTTAGGTGGAGTATTTGGTTGTTTTGGCTGCCAAAGCAAGTCTACCTCTGAAAATAACATATACCTTGGACCTTAAGGTGTAATGGTAACGTTAGGCTCCTTATGAGCACATCTTGGTCTAGTCCTCATACTATCAGTCATTGCTCGCTTCAATGTGACACTGACAGTGTGGGCATCATGACTATTTACGATTACAACCTTGGGCTGTATATGTTTAATTGGAGAAGAGTTCCCCATCGGCTGCGGCAGTTCAGGTAATGTATAGCTAGCTGGCCATGGTACGACCTTGGAGAGCATTTGTTTTGGTTCTGACGCCGCATCTTGATCAGATGCCACTATGAGATACAATACTTACACCTCAGTGAGAGAAACCGGATAGTTTACAGCTTACCACAATATTAGACGTCCTCTTTTGAGCGTTAATGGTGCATTAGTTGCACGAGTAGCTAAATAATTTGATAATAAGGGATGACAGGCAACGTTAAGATTAGCTGACGTTAGAATGTGAAATAAGGTCAAAACAATGGCATCCGAGCGCACGTGCTAAAACGAGTGTATCAGCGTGGGTTATGGCTAATAGTCGGACAATATATCAAGTTAGTATTTAGAGAATAGCAATAGAAAAACTCGTATACAATAAAACGTATACATAATAACGCCGCAAAATAAATGGTCCTACCAAAACCAGACAGGGTCAGTTATGACATTGAATTTAGCTAGCTAATATTAGCTAGTTAGCAAGCTAGCAAAACATCTGTTAAAGGCACATCATCAGGAAGGAGTCCAGACTAACAGCAACTAATAGATAACTAGCTAACTAGACATATTTGAATTGTATCGTTTGCTAGCTAGCTTCATATTCTATTCCATTATGTTAGATACTGTTACAGTGGACTGTATTACTAGCAAGCGATTATACATGATACTCACCCTCCAGCAAACAGATGAACCAGGGTATCTCTCTGACTCATTCTGTCTCATATTCACAGGACCCGTACGCAGGGCACCACTTTGGGTTGGTAGGAGGGCTGACGACAAAGGAATTTGTAACTTATTGATCACTAGTCCAATGCGCCGTGTGGAGGTGGTGGAGGTCAGTTGCTAGCAAAAACGAGTATATGTAACGTTAGCTTCCCAAGCTAAATTGCCTTCCCCCGATTAAAAACCTCGCGGTCTCGACAGTAACTTTGCGTCTCTTCTGTGTTAACAGGGATACTATTTTTCTAGTGAATAAATTAAAATCGTTGTGATATACTTATACCCCGACACATTCCTCGCCGTTAAGCCGTGCCACACTGAACGTTACAGCGACATGACAGAATGGTTTTCATCGAAAGGGAAGTCGCAAAACAAAGGCTGTGATTGGCGGGTGTAGAAGGACGTCATTAAATCCCGCCCCGTAACTACTTTTTCACGTGATCAGACTTTGAATGGAAGCTTTGCAAGCTAGTGATACAGCAAGCTTAAATCAAATCGAATAAAATTTTTATTGGTCGTGAAGTATTTTGCAGATGTTATCGCAGGTGCAGCGAAATGCTTATGTTTCTAGTTCCAAAAGTGCAGCATACCTAACATACAAAACAATACACAGAAATCCAAAACATTGAAATAAAGATATTAAGAAATATCCGAACGAGCAATGTCAGAGTCTGGAATAAATATGTTTTTGATGGTGTTAGTTTCCGGTCACAACTTTTTTTTTACCCCCTTTTTCTCCACAATTTCGTGGTATCCAATTGTTAGTAGTTACTATCCTGTCTCATCACTACAACTCCCGTACGGGCTCCGGAGGATCGAATGTCGAAAGCCATGCGTCCTCCGAAACACAACCCAACCAAGCCGCACTGCTTAACACAGCGCGCATCCAACCCGGAAGCCAGCCGCACCAATGTGTCGGAAGAAACACCGTGCACCTGGCGACCTTGGTTAGCCTGCACTGCGCCCGGCCCGCCACAGGAGTCGCTGGTGGGCGATGAGACAAGGATATCCCTACCGGCCAAACCCTCCCTAACGCGGACGACGCTAGGACGACGCGACAGAGACTGGGCGCGAAACCAGAGTCTCTGGTGGCACCGCTAGCGCTGCGATGCAGTGCCCTAGACCACTGCGCCCTTTCCGGTCACAACTTGTAGACTTGTTTACGTGCTGCTGTGCGTTTTGTTGCTAACCTTAACATAAACTCACCCCATTCCGTACAAATGTGCGTAACCGCGGCATTCAAACGAGGCTGCAATGAAAACGAATGGGACTGTGTTGGCATCAAAATCCAGGGTGTGAAACTACGTTTCGATTCAGCGTTGATTGACATGGTAATGGAATAACAGTATTGGAGAAAAGATAAAAAAACGAACCCCTCTGATGCTGTACGTTACATCGTGACGTGTCACTACGTAACGTACGGCGCGCATTTGCAACTCATTTTGTGCCGTACAGCCTCTTTCCACCAGGGGTAGCCCTTCTCTCGCAGATTAAAATCATGCTTAACCATATAAACTTGTAAGAAAACTTCATTATTTTTGTCTAAATTAATATAATTATTGCTAATATTAAACCTGATGAGGATAGAGGGCGCTATTTACACTTTGGGGGAAAAACGTGCCCAATTTAAACGGCCTCGTACTCTATTCTTGCTCGTACAATATGCATATTATTATTACTATTGGATAGAAAACACTCTCTAGTTTCTAAAACCGTTTGAATTTTGTCTGTGAGTAAAACAGAACTCATTTGGCAGCACACTTTCTGACCAGGAAGTGGAAAGTCTGAAAATTATGCTCTGTTCAAGGGCCTGCCTATAAATGGGCATGACACGTATGAGTATACATGCACGTCATACACCTTCCCCTAGATGTCAAGAGGACGTGAGAGAAGAAAGGAAGTGTTTATCTTGGTCTGAGGTGGAATAAATCATCTTGGCACGACGAGTCATCCATTTTTTTTTTCTGGAGAGCGCGAACATGGACCTGGAATTGCCTTCTGAAAAGCCGTCGTTATAGGCGAATACTATCTCCGGCTTTGATTTTATTTGATACATGTCACAATATCATCGTAAAGTATGTTTTTTCAATATAGTTTTAATATATTATTGAAATTTTTTCGGGACGTTAGGCGTGTTGCGTTGTCTGTGTTTGTTGACGATGGGGAGCTTCGCGCCCCTTGGCCAGTGTGCTTGCTAAATCAAGAGGGAAAAACGATGTTCTAAATCCAAACAACGACTGTTCTGGACAAAGGACCCCTTGTCCAACATTCTGATGGAAGATCACCAAAAGTAGGACCCATTTTGTGATGCTATTTCATATATGTGTCGAACTGTGTACTAGTAGTTTTGCGCCCAGGTTTTGGCCACTCTCCTCGCTATAACATAAGCCTTATGTCGTAATGAAGATATTTTTAGAATTCTAACACTGCGATTGCATTAAGAACTAGTGTTACTATCATTTCCTATACAACATGTATTTTTTTGTAATGTTTATGAATTGCTATTTGGTCAGAATAGGTGAGAGTCTAATAGAAATATCCGCACATTCTGGGAAATAGGAGCTACGTTAGCATAATGGATAACCACTGATTTCAGCTCTAAATATGCACATTTTCGAACAAAACATAAGTGTATGTATAACCTGATGTTATAGGACTGTCATCTGAGGAAGGTTTATGAAGGTTAGTGAAAATTAATATCTTTTGCTGGTTTATTCGCTAACGCTAACGTGCCTATTGCTATCGCTAACGTGCCTTGATGAATGAATGTGGAAGTGTGGTAGGCTATTGTAGTAAGCTAATATAATGCTATATTGTGTTTTCGCTGTAAAACACTTAAAAAATCTGAAATATTGGCTGGATTCACAAGATGCTTGTCTCATTTGCTGTACACGATGCATTTTTCAGAAATGTTTTATGATGAGTATTTAGTTATTCCACGTTGGTCTCTATAATTACTCTGGCTGCTTCGGTGCTATTTTTGACGGTAGCTGTGATGGTAGCTGCAATGTAAAACTGATTTATACCTCAAATATGCACATTTTTCGAACAAAACATAGATTTATTGTGTAACATGTTATAAGACTGTCATCTGATGAAGTTGTTTCTTGGTTAGTTTGGTTGGTTCTTGGTTAGTTAGGTTGGCTTTGTGCATGCTACCTGTGCTGTGAAAAATGTCTGTCCTTCTTTGTATTTGGTGGTGAGCTAACATAAATATACGTGCTGTTTTCGCTGTAAAACATTTAAAAAATCGGACATGTTGACTGGATTCACAAGATGTGTATCTTTCATTTGCTGTATTGGACTTGTTAATGTGTGAAAGTTAAATATTTCCCAAAAATATTTTTTGAATTTCGCGCTCTGCCTTTTCAGTGGAATGTGGGAGGAGTTCCGCTAGCGGAACGCCTCGGCCAAACAGGTTTTAAGCTAATATTTCATAACTAGGGTGCCAATTGCATTTTTTTGCGAGTCATTGCTGCGAGCCATCATGACACTCAAAAGCCGGAACAGCTGCAGTTCACTTGTGAGGCTAACGTTAGCGCAGCCCTAAACCCCTCTTCAAATTCGACACAAACCTTCAAACAGGTATGTGATGAGACATTACATTATCTTTGCGTTTTATTTACATTTTAAAGTTGATTAGTTGGACAAATCGGGTGAAAAAACTGTTTTCTTCACACAACATATTTCCCTCTTTCAAGATCACTTCGTAGCCTTCGCTCCCCACCCGCCATTTTTAAAAAGACCCGACGGAGCTCATTGTCTTGTTGAATTATGCAGAGATGGACATCATGAATGTCTCGTCATTAATTTAGTTGGAAAGGGGAGAAATTGTGCTTTACATTGGTATTGATATTACAGTCGATCTGGAAGTATTACGTTTTTGGGGCGCAAAAATAAGGTCAATTGTACGGACCAAGGCGATGTACAAAAGTGAGTGAGTTTACGTTACTTTGCTACCTGGCAACTTTACTGTTTTTATCTGGACGTGGTTCGTCAGGACCTCCACCAGCCGAAGCTAAATAGTAACATTAACATGATGCCTTCTAATTGCAGTCGCTATACTCACAATATACAGGAGAACGTTCGCCTTATGGCGATAGCTGTGCTGCAAGCCCAGCTTCAGACGCAATCGTTAGGCAAGGGTAATTTCAGTGTAGGAAAGGATGAAACAGCGTCTGTGCCACCAGTAAGTACAGATAGTAGTATAAATCCCCCCCGCACAGTCCCCGCAGCCGGACAATTTTCTCATGGCTTCTGGAAGGAAAGGCTGTAGGAATGCTCAACCAGTGTCGCTCATTCAGCGGACAAAAACTTTCAACCGGTTCTCCCCATTAAGCAGCAAGTCAGAGGCCGAGCCTTCTCTGTTCTCTACTCCTCCCGTTACGGGGTCTGAGACGCCGAAGCCTCCCACCATTTGCTCTGACAAATTGAAAACCCTGGTCATTGGCGACTCAATTACCCGCAGTATTAGACTTAAAACGAACCATCCAGCGATCATACACTGTTTTCCAGGGGGCAGGGCTACAGACGTTAAGGCTAATTTGAAGATGGTGCTGGCTAAAGCTAAAACTGGCGAGAATAGGGATATTGTTATCCACGTCGGGGAGTTAGATATCCACGTCGGCACCAACGATGTTAGGATGAAACAGTCAGAGGTCACCAAGCGCAACATAGCTTCAGCGTGTAAATCAGCTAGAAAGATGTGTCGGCATCGAGTAATTGATGTTGGCCCCCTCCCAGTTAGGGTTAGTGATGAGCTCTACAGCATAGTCTCACAACTCAATCGCTGGTTGAAAACTGTTTTCTGCCCCTCCCAAAAGATAGAATTTGTAGATAATTGGCCCTCTTTCTGGGACTCACCCACAAACAGGACCAAGCCTGGCCTGTTGAGGAGTGACGGACTCCATCCTAGCTGGAGGGGTGCTCTCATCTTATCTACAAACATAGACAGGGATCTAACTTCCCTAGCTCCACAATGATATAGGGTGCAGGCCAGGCAGCAGGCTGTTAGCCAGCCTGCCAGCTTAGTGGAGTCTGCCACTAGCACAGTCAGTGTAGTCAGCTCAGCTATCCCCATTGAGACCGTGTCTGTGCCTCGACCTAGGTTAGGCAAAACTAAACATGGCGGTGTTCTCCTTAGCAATCTCACTGGAATAAAGACCTCCATTCCTGCCATTATTGAAAGAGATTGTGATACCTCACATCTCAAAATAGGGCTACTTAATGTTAGATCCCTCACTTCAAGGCAGTTATAGTCAATGAACTAATTACTGATCATAATCTTGATGTGATTGGCCTGACTGAAACATGGCTTAAGCCTGATGAATTTACTGTGTTAAATGAGGCCTCACCTTCTGGTTACACTAGTGAACATATCCCCCGCACATCCCGCAAAGGCGGAGGTGTTGCTAACATTTACGATAGCAAATTTCAAGTTTTTGTCTTTTGAGCTTCTAGTCATGAAATCTATGCAGCCTACTCAATCACTTTTTATAGCTACTGTTTACAGGCCTCATGGGCCATATACAGTGTTCCTCACTGAGTTCCCTGAATTCCTATCGGACCTTGAAGTCATGGCAGATAATATTCAAATTTTTGGTGACTTTAATATTCACATGGAAAAGTCCACAGACCCACTCCAAAAGGCGCCATCATTGACTCAGTGGGTTTTGTCCAACATGTTTCCGGACCTACTCACTGCCACAGTCATACTCTGGACCTAGTTTTGTCCTGTGGAATAAATGTTGTAGATCTTAATGTTTTTCCTCATAATCCTGGACTATCGGACCACCATTTTATTACGTTTGCAATTGCAACAAATAATCTGCTCAGACCCCAACCGAGGATCATCAAAAGTTGTGCTATAAATTCTCAGACAACCCAAAGATTTCTAGATGCTCTTCCAGACTCCCTCCGCCTACTCAAGGACGTCAGAGTACAAAAATCAGTTAACCACCTAACTGAGGAACTCAATTTAACCTTGCGCAATACCCTAGATGCAGTCGCACCCCTAAAAACAAAAAATATTTGTCATAAGAAACTAGCTCCCTGGTATACAGAAAATACCCCAGCTCTGAAGCAAGCTTCCAGAAAATTGGAACGGAAATGGCGCTACACCAAACTGGAAGTCTTCCGACTAGCTTGGATAGACAGTACTGTGCAGTATCGAAGAGCCCTCACTGCTGCTTGATCATCCTATTTTTCCAACTTAATTGAGGAAAATAAGAACAATCCAACATTTATTTTTCATACTGTCGCAAAGCTAACTAAAAAGCAGCATTCCCCAAGAGAGGATGGCTTTCACTTCAGCAGTGATAAATTCATTAACTTCTTGGAGGAAAAGATCACGATCATTAGAAAGCAAATTACGGACTCCTCTTCAAATCTGCGTATTCCTCCAAAGCGCAGTTGTCCTGAGTCTGCACAACTCTGCCAGGACCTAGGATCAAGGTAGACACTCAAGTTTTTTAGTAGTATATCTCTTGACAAATTGATGAAAATAATCATGGCCTTTAAACCTTCAAGCTGCATACTGGACCCTATTCCAACTAAACTACTGAAAGAGCTGCTTCCTGTGCTTGGCCCCCATATGTTGAACATAATAAATGGCTCTCTATCCACCGGATGTGTACCAAACTCACTAAAAGTGGCAGTAATAAAGCCTCTCTTGAAAAAGCCAAGCCTTGACCCAGAAAATATAAAAAACTATCGGGCTTGTGAAGGTGGTAAATTACCTTTTAATGGCGTCAGACCGAGGCTCTGCATCTGTCCTTGTGCTCCTAGACCTTAGTGCTGCTTTTGATACCATCGATCACCACATTCTTTTGGAGAGATTGGAATCCCAAATTTGTCTACACGGACAAGTTCTGGCCTGGTTTAGATCTTATCAGTCTGAAAGATATCAGTTTGTCTCTGTGAATGGTTTGTCCTCTGACAAATCAACTGTGAATTTCGGTGTTCCTCAATGCTCCGTTTTAGGACCACTATTGTTTTCACTACATATTTTACCTCTTGGTTATGTCATTCGGAAACATAATGTTAACTTTCACTGCTATGCGGACGACACACCGCTGTACATTTCGATGAAACATGGTGAAGCCCCAAAATTGCCCTCCCTGGAAGCCTGTGTTTCAGACATAAGGGAGTGGATGGTGGCAAATTTTCTACTTTTAAACTTGGACAAAACAGAGATGCTTGTTCTAGGTCCCAAGAAACAAAGATCTTCTGTTGAATCTGACAATTAATCTTGATGGTTGTACAGTCGTCTCAAATAAAACTGTGAAGGACCTCGGCGTTACTCTGGACCCTGATCTCTCTTTTGACGAACATATCAAGACTGTTTCAAGGACAGCTTTTTTCCATCTACGTAACATTGCAAAAATCAGAAACTTTCTGATCCAAAAATTAATCCATGCGTTTGTCACTTCTAGGTTAGACTACTGTAATGCTCTACTTTCCGGCTACCCGGATAAAGCACTAAATAAACTTCAGATAGTGCTAAACACGGCTGCTAGAATCTTGACTAGAACCAAAAAAATTGATCTTGCTAGCCTTTCTACACTGGCTTACTGTTAAGGCAAGGGCTGATTTCAAGGTTTTACTGCTAACCTACAAAGCATTACATGGGTTACCTATCTTTCCGATTTGGTCCTGCCGTACATACCTACACGTACGCTACGGTCACAAGATACAGGCCTCCTTACTGTCCCTAGAATTTCTAAGTAAACAGCTGGAGGCAGGGCTTTCTCCTATAGAGCTACATTTTTATGGAATGGTCTACCTATCCAAGTCTCAGGATGGTAAGTTGGTGGTTGAAGATATCCCTCTAGTGGTGTGGGGGCTGTGCCTTGGCAAAGTGGGTGGGGTTATATCCTGCCTGTTTGGCCCTCTTCGGGGAATTGTTGGACGGGGCCACAGTGTCTCCCGACCCCTCCTGTCTCAGCCTCCAGTATTTATGCTGCAGTAGTTTATGTGTCGGGGGGCTAGGGTCAGTCTGTTATATCTGGAGTATTTCTCCTGTCTTATCCGGTGTCCTGTGTGAATTTAAGTTCTCTCTCTCTCTCTCTCTCAGGAGCTGAGCCCTAGGACCATGCCTCAGGACTACCTGGCCTGATGACTCCTTGCTGTCCACCTGGCTGTGCTGCTGCTCCAGTTTTAACTGTTCTGCCTGCGGCTATGGAACCCTGACCTGTTCACCGGACGTGCTACCTGTCCCAGACCTGCTGTTTTCAACTTTCTAGAGACAGCAGGAGCAGTATAGATACTCTGAATGATTGGCTATGAAAAGCCAACTGACATTTAGTCCAGGTGAGTCCAATATTGTGCAGATGCGGCTAATGATGGTGACAGGTGTGCGTAATGAAGTGCCGCCTGGCGCCCTCGAGTGCCAGAGAGGGGGAGCGGGAGCAGGCGTGACAATATACACTGAGTATACAAAACATTAAGAACACCTGCTCTTTCCATGACATAGACTGACCAGGTAAATCGAGGTGAAAGCTATGATCCCTTATTGATGTCACTTGTTATATCCACTTATCAGTTTAGATGAAGGGGAGGAGATCGGGTAAAGAAGGATTTTTAAGCCTTGAGACAATTGAGGCATGGATTGTGTATGTGTGCCATTCAGAGGGTGAATGGGCAAAACAAAGATGTAAGTGCCTTTGAACGGGATGTGGTAGTAGGTGCCAGGAGCACTGGTTTGTGCCAAGAACTGCAACACTGCTGGGTTTTTCATGCTCAACAGTTTCCCTTATGTATCAAGAAAGGTCCTTTCCCAAAGGACATTTTGCCAACTTGACACAACTATGGGACGCATTGGAGTCACCATGGGCCAGTATCCCTGTGGAATCCTTTCAACACCTTGTAGAGTCCATGCCCTGACAATTGAGGTTTTTCTGAGGGCAAAAGGGAGTGCAACCAAATATTAGGAAGCCGTTCCTAATGTTTTGGATATTCAGTGTATACATACTGTACATACATATTTACAAACACTGTGTGATTTTAATGCCCTGATTCCTATAGGTAAATTATTCCAGTTAGTTGGCCTTTGTATCTGAAAGATCTTACTCCAAGATCTTACTCATGATGTACCATTGGAATTAGTCATTTCTGCTGTTGTCCAAATGGGTAGTGTGTGTCTTGTAAAGTTAGGTGTTCCAGGGATATTTCAGTTGATACATTTATAAAATAACTTGGTACCAATGCAGTTGTCTTCTGTTTGGGAGTGACAGTCAATTTAGTGATTATATATAATGATGTGTCTTATAATGGCATCTAAAGTATATACATATGAAGTAGGTAAAACAATATGTTAACATTATTAAGGTGACTAGTGTTCAATGACCATGTACATAGGGCAGCAGTCTCTAAGGTGCAGGGTAGAGTACCGGATGGTAGCCAGCTAATAACAGTGACTAAGTTCAGGGCAGGGTACTGTGACACCGTGTGCTATTGATGTCCTGGAGGACAGGCAGTGTTCCCCCAGTGATGCGTTGGGCTGTCTGCACCACCCTCTGGAGAGCCCTGTGGTTATGGACGGTGCAATTGCTGTACCAGGCGGCGATACAGCCCAACAGGATGCTCTCAATGGTGCATCTGTAGAAGTTTGTGAGGGTCTTAGGGGCCAAGCCAAATTTCTTCAGCCTTCTGAGGTTGAAGAGGCGCTGTTGTGTCTTTTTGACCACACTGTCTATGTGAATGGACCATTTCAGGTTACCAGTGATGTGCACGCCGAAGAACTTGGAGCTTTTCACCCTCTCCACTGCGGCCCCGTCAATGTGGATGGGGGCGTGCTCTCTCTGCTATCTCCTGAAGTCCATGATCAACTCCTTTTTTTGATGATGTTGAGGTAGAGGTTATTTTCCTGGCAACACTCTGCCAGGGCCCTTACCGCCTCCCTGTAGGCTCTCTCGTCATTGTTGGTAATCAGGCCTACTACTGTGGTGTCGTCAGCAAACTTGATGATTGAGTTGGAGACGTGCGAGGCCACGCAGTCATGGGTGAACAGGTACTACAGGAAGGGCCTGAGCAAGCACCCTTGTGGAGCCCCCATGTTGATGATCAGCACGGCGGAGGTGTTGTTGCCTACCTTCATCACCGGGGGTTGGCCCATCAGGAAGTCAAGGACCCAGTTGCACAAGGCAGGGTTCAGAACCCTGAGCTGTAGTCGACGGTATTCATCATGTCCAGATGGGATAGGGCAGTGTGCAGTGTGATGGCGAATGCGTCATCCGTGGATCTGTTGGGGCGGTATACAAATTGAAGTGGGTCTAGGGTGTCCGTTTAAAAATATATATATATTTCACCATTATTTAACCAGGTAGGCCAGTTGAGAACAAGTTCTCATTTACAACTTCAAACTGGCCAAGATACAGCAAAGCAGTGCGACACAAACAACAACACAGAGTTACACATGGAATAAACAAATGTACAGTCAATAACACAATAGAAAAGTCTATATACAGTGTGTGCAAATGAGGTAAGATTAGGGAGGTAAGGCAATAAATAAGCCGTAGTGGCAAAGTAATTACAATATAGCAATTAAACACTGGAGTGATAGATGTGCAGAAGCTGAATTGGCAAGTAGAGATACTGGGGTGCAAAGGAGCAAAAAAAACAAAAGAACAATATGGGGATGAGGTAGCTGGATGGGCTATTTACAGATGGGCTCAGTACAGGTGCAATGATCTGTGAGCTGCTCTGACAGCTGGTGCTTAAAGTTAGTAAGGGAGATATGAGTCTCCAGCTTCAGTGATTTTTGCAATTCGTTCCAGTCATTGGCAGCAGAGAACTGGAAGGAAAGGCGGCCAAAAGAGGAATTGGTTTTGGGGGTGACCAGTGAGCTGAGATAAGGCAGGGCTTTACCTAGCAAAGACTTATAGATGACCTGGAGCCAGTGGGTTTGGCGACAAATATGAAGTGAGGGCCAGCCAACAAGAGCATACAGGTCGCAGTAGTGGGTAGTATATGGGGCTTTGGTGACAAAACGGATGGCACTGTGATAGACTGCATCCAGTTTGCTGAGTAGAGTGTTGGAGGCTATTTTGTAAATGACATCACCGAAGTCAAGGATCGTTAGGATAGTCAGTTTTACGAGGGTATGTTTGGCAGCATGAGTGAAGGATACTTTGTTGCGAAATAGGAAGCCGATTCTAGATTTAATTTTGGATTGGAGATGCTTAATGTGAGTCTGGAAGGAGAGTTTACAGTCTAACCAGACACCTAGGTATTTGTAGTTGTCCACATATTCTAAGTCAGAGCCGTCCAGAGTAGTGATGCTGGACAGGTGGGCAGGTGCGGGCAGTGATTGATTGAATATCATGCATTTAGTTTTACTTGCATTTAAGAGCAGTTGAAGGCCACGGAAGGAGAGTTGTATGGCATTGAAGCTCATCTGGAGGTTAGTTAACACAGTGTCCAAAGAAGGGCCAGAGTTATACAGAATGGTGTCGTCTGCGTAGAGGTGGATCAGAGAATCACCAGCAGCAAGAGCGACATCATTGATGTATACAGAGAAGAGAGTCGGTCCGAGAATTGAACCCTGTGGCACCCCCATAGAGACTGCCAGAGGTCCGGACAACAGGCCCTCCAATTTGACACACTGAACTCTGTCAGAGAAGTAGTTGGTAAACCAGGCGAGGCAATCATTTGAGAAACCAAGGCTATCGAGTCTGCCAATAAGAATGTGGTGATTGACAGAGTCGAAAGCCTTGACCAGGTCGATGAATAAGGCTGCACAGTATTGTCTTTTATCGATGGTGGTTATGATATCGTTTAGGACCTTGATGTTGGCTGAGGTGCACCCATGACCAGCTCGGAAACCAGATTGCATAGCGGAGAAGGTTTAGTGGGATTCAAAATGGTCGGTGATCTGTTTGTTAACTTTCGAAGACCTTAGAAAGGAAGGGTAGGATAGATATAGGTCTGTAACAGTTTGGGTCTAGGGTGTCTTCCCCCTTTGAAGAGGGGGATGACCGCGGAAGCTTTCAAATCTTTGGGGATCTCAGACGATACGAAAGAGAGGTTGAACAGGCTCGTAATAGGGGTTGCAACAATTGCGGCAGATCATTTTAGAAAGAGGGTCCAGATTGTCTAGCCAGGCTGATTTGTAGGGGTCCAGATTTTGCAGCTCTTTTAGAACATCAGCTATCTGGATTTGGGTGAAAGGGAAATGAGGGGGGGGGGGGGGGGGGGCTTGGGCAAGTTGCTGTGGGGGGTGCAGGGCTGTTGACCGGGGTAGGGGTAGCCAGGTGGAAAGCATGGCCAGCCGTAGAAAAATGCTTATTGAAATTCTAAATTTTCGTGGATTTATCGGTGGTGACAGTGTTTCCTAGCCTCACTGCAGTGGGCAGCTGGGAGGAGGTGATCTTATACTCCATGGACTTTACAGTGTCCAAGAACTTTTTGGAGTTTGTGCCACAGGATGCAAATTTCTGTTTGAAAAAGCTAGCCTTTGTTTTCCTAACTGCCTGTGTATATTGGTTCCTAACTTTCCTGAAAAGTTGCATATCGCGGGGGCTATTCGATGCTAATGCAGTACGCCACAGGATGTTTTTGTGCTGGTCAAGGGCGGTCAGGTCTGGAGTGAACCAAGGGCTATATTTGTTCCAGTTTTTTTTTTATTGAATGGGGCATGCTTATTTAAGATGGCGAGGAAAGCACTTTTAAAGAATAACCAGGCATCCTCTACTGACGTAATGAGGTCAAGATCCTTCCAGGATACCCGGGCCAGGTCGATTAGAAAGGCCTGCTCGCTGAAGTGTTTTAGGGAGCGTTTGACAGTGATGAGGGGTAGTCGTTTGACGGCAGACTCATTACGGACGCAGGCAATGAAGCAGTGATCGCCCAAGATCCTGGTTGAATACAGCAGAGGTATATTTGGAGGGCAGGTTAGTCAGGATGATGATATCTATTAGGGTGCCCGTGTTTACGGATTTGGGGTTGTACATGGTAGAGGTCCTTAACTGATCTTTAACTAGCCTCTCAAAGCACTTCATGATGACAGAAGTGAGTGCTACAGGGCGATAGTCATTTAGTTAAGTTACCTTCTTGAAACATGTGGGGACAACAGACTTTAATAGGTAGAGATTGAATATGTACATAAACACTCCAGCCAGCCGGTCTGCACATGCTCTGAGGATGCGTCTTGGGATGCCGTCTGGGCGGCAGCCTTGCGAACGTTAAATGTCTTACGCACGTCAGCCACAGAGAACAAGAGCTCGCAGTCCCCACGAGCGTCGGTGGCCCGTGTCAGCGCCTCAGTGTTTTCCTTGAAGCGGGCGAAGAAGGTGTTTAACTTGTCCGGAGTGAGGCGTTGGTGTCCGCGACATGGCTGGCTTTCCCTTTATAATCCGTGATTGTCTGGAGTCCCTGCCACATACGTTGAATTACGACTCCACTTTGTCCATGTATTGTTGTTTTGCCTCGTTGATTGCCTAATGGAGGGCATAGCTGGTCTGTTTGTACACATCCATGTCCCTGAACTGCTGCAACTCCTATTCTTTGTAAGTGCGTAACTGACATGAACATTGAAGTTGAAATGCAGGGTAGTTCTTATTTAGAATGAGTATGTATCAGGCTTGTGATGCCTATGATTTAGAGGTAGGTGAAAGCAAAGAGAACTTCTTGAGAAAGGAGAAAGATCACTAAAGTGATATGTTATGCATGTCAGTGTTTTGCAATGTAATATCCTTCTTACCGCATTCTTGAAGTTAGTGGTTGGAAAGTAAGTCTGACTGTGTGGTCCTATGTAAACATTTCAGATGCACTACTACCAACCAAAACAACATGGCTACCTTGAAAAGGTCCTTGTTGTAGTGGCCAGTGAGAAAAAAGGACAACCTTGGCATCATTTACCAAGAGTTCAGCTCAGAGGGAGTGTCATTCACACAAACACACAATAATATTGATCTCCCTCATGGAACTCTGTTATGTAACCAACTAGGATATTTTGCACATAAAACAAACACAACGTGGGCTTTGGGAATAAGTATATGCTGGTAGCATGCAACTTATGCATGTGTAGGATGAATTGGGACATTGGTGACCACAACGTTGGTATAGCATGCTAAAATTGATTTAGCCTCTATTTGTTTGTTTGTGTGTGCGTGCGGAAGTTACCTGTATCTGGGAGGTGACTTGAGCCATCCTGGCATTAAGGAGAAAATGCAATGTTCTCATTTGAGCTAGAGAATGAAATGAATACGCCACTTGGTTTTATAACACAAGGCCAGATCATGTGCCTTATGGTGCTCTATGCTAATCACCTTACTGACTGACTGCTTTCAGAGAGAGAGAGAGAGACCTTCTATGCTATCGAGAGGAACATAAAATTTGACATACCAATTAGGATCTGGCTAAAAATACTTAGATTCTATAACTGAGTTATAGAACCCATTGCCATTTATGGTTGTGAGGTCTGGGGTCTGCTCACCAATCAATAATTCACAAAATGGGACAAACACCAAATTGTGACTCTGCATGCAGAATTCTGCTAAAATATCCTCCGTGTACAACGTAAAACCCCTGTAACGTCTGCTTCCAACTCACACTCTAAAAACACGTAGATCCACTGAACGCAGCTCACTTTCCAGCCCACTTTCCAGCTCATACTCTCAAACACATAGATCCCCTGAACGCAGCTCACTCTCCAGACCCCAATCACCTGAATTCTGATCACCTGTTCACACACCTGTATGTCAGTACCACACAGTATTTAGTTCAGTTCTTTGCACCCCATCATTGTGAGGTATTGTTTGTTTTGTGACACACTTCTATTATGAGCGTTGTTTTTTTTGTGATTTATGCCTTACGTGTATGATAGTTTTTGCCTGCCTCACTAACGACGCCTATTCCCTGCCTGTACTTTAGCCTATCGGATTTCCTGTTATCAACCTATTGCCTGATCTCCCAGATGACATTACTAGCCTTTTCCTGGGTCTCTGTTCACAAACACAAACAGACCCCACGGAGCCCCAGGACAGCAACACAATTAGACACAGCCAAATCATGAGAAAACAAAAAGATAATAACTTGACACATTGGAAAGAATTTACCAAAAAACAAAGCAAACTAGAATGCTATTTGGCCCTAAACAGAGGGTACACAGTGGCAGAATACCTAACCACTGTGACTGACCCAAAATGAAGGAAATATTTGATGATGTACAGACTCAGTGAGCATAGCCTTGCTATTGAGAAAGACTGCAGAAGGCAGACCTGGCTCTCAATAGAAGACAGGCTATGTGCACACTGCCCACAAAATGAAGTGGAAACTGAGATGCACTTCCTAACCTCCTGCCAAATGTAAAACCATATTAAGAGACATATTTCCCTCAGATTACACCAGCCTAAGGCACTGCATCTCAGTGCCTGAGGTGTCACTACAGACAACCTGGTTTGATTCCAGGCTGTATCACAACTGGACGTGATTGGGAGTCCCATAGGGTGGCGCACATTTGGCCCATCGTTGTCCGGGTTTGGCCGGTGTAGGCCGTCATTGTAAATAAGAATTTGTTCTTAACTGACTTGCCTGGTTAAATAACATTAAAAATACATATATATGTCATTTGCCATATCAAAAAATGTATCAACCCCTACAAAAGAATCTCCCTTAATTATAATCCAGATAATAATTAACATTTTCTGTTGCTGCAGGATTATTTTCCTGCTGTAGCAAACTGCTAAAATTTAGATCCTACATCTGTAGATGCTCTAATAACACTGAGTCCTTATGGAATTACTCTGCAGTGATTTTGACCGTGTGGATGTCCATTACCATTTTTTATGTAATAATCCTTTCCCTGTAGGCTTAGCGAGATAGGGAGGTGTATCCTGACTTTCTTATGCTGTGTGTGAACATCACACATCCTCTGGACTTGTAATACAGTTCCAAAACTGGCATAGAGCCAAAGGGAGAGCTTGAGAATTTGTTCCCATCATCAGAATAAGATTACAGCTTCCTAGTCTTTCTGTCAAGACTCACTACGATATCCCATGATCTTCCCCAGTGTTTTGGGAATACACCGTAACCAGTGTGTGGATGTGGGTACAGTGTAGTAGTTCTCTTAGGGCTCTTGGTCTAAAAAGGAATCTATGGCTGAATCTATGGCTTCTGCCATTTTTGGGCCTTCCTCTGACACCACCTGATATTATTTTTTATTTAACCTTTATTTAACTAGGTAAGTCAGTTAAGAACAAATTCTTATTTACAATGATGGCCTACCGGGGAACAGTGGGTTAACTGCCTTGTTCAGGGGACAAACAACAGATTTTTACCTTATCAGCTCAGGGATTCAATCCAGCAACCTTTTGGTTACTGGCCCAACACTCTAACCACTAGGCTACCTGCCGCACCTAAATGATATAGATGTCCTGACAGAGAGCTCGGCCCTAGTGATGTGCTGGACTGTTCGCACCACCCTCTGTAGCGCTTAGCGGTTGAGCGCGGTGCAGTTGCCATACCAAGCAGTGATGCAGCCGATGCAGCCAGTCAAGATGCTCTCAATGGTGCAGCTGTATAACTTTTTGAGGATCTGAGTGCCCATGCCAATTCTTCTCAGCCTTCTGAGGGGGAAGAGGAGCTGTCGTGCCCTCTTCGCAACTGTGTGGGTGTGTGTGGATCACTTGAAGCTCTTGACCCGCTCCACTACAGCCCTGTCGATGTGGATGGGGGCGTGCTCGCCTCCCTATTTCCTGTAGTCCACGATCAGCTCCTTGGTCTTACTGACGTTGAGGGAGAAGTTGTTAAAATAAAGCAATTCACTGTTAAATGCCATTACAGTACTGGATAGAGTAAATATACGCTTAACTCCTCACTCAATGATAAAACAGATGTATCTGGATGTAAAATAGCAATCTACAGTATTGTCACCAACAGTCAGTCTAATAGCCTTTGTGACATAAAGTCATGTGCTTGTATTGATCTAGTGTCAGACACAACTTGGCAGGGACGACCAGTTTGTTTCAGAAGTCAAAATTATCAAACCAGATGTATCATTAGTTTCAGTTCACTATGGTTGACGTTCCTCCAGCTGACTGAAGAGAAGGGAACGTCTAGGTTCCTTTTCCCGCTATATTTGGGAGAGGTGAGTTGTGTCAGTGTGTCGACCATATTAGGGTGCTCTGCCATGTTAGGGTGGTCCCTTACATAGATAATTGATTTGGGGAATACCTGGGAAGGCCCATGTGTGTAAAGTAGCTGAGGTGTGTTTGTGTCACATCCACCATATAAGGAGACTGTCACGGCATGGAGGGATATCCTTACAGCCAGTGGTGGGATCCCCATATTTTACAGGTATGTCTTTGTTCATGTAAATATGTGGAAATGCTTAGGACACTAATAACGTGCATTTCTGTTAAAAATGTTGTCTAGACCTAATACTGAGCTGAATCATTCTTATACTGTAAATTATATCTTGAACTCCTTACCATTTCACCAAATTTGGAACTTAACCTTTCACCCAATTCTCTATATTACCACCTCACCTTACGTATTAACTAAGCTGTACCTTCAAGTACAGGTTGATTTGGAAAACTTTCCTGATCACTTACTCTTTTGAAAATGTGTTTTTCTTGAACCAGAGATATGTCTGCAGAGACAAAGATCAATGATCAACTAATATCTCTAGCCAGTTGGCTCCTGAACCTCTCTTTGAACTGACCTTCATACCGAGCAGCTGCTATTAATATATCTGTGTGTATTTTACAGTGTGTGTGTGTTTGTGTGTGCACCAGTGGCAATGTTAAACTTTAACCCTTCGCAGGTGCTGGGTTTTTCCTCATGCCACATATGGTACTGGTTGACCTGGAAGAAAGGGGTCCTTTCCCAGCATTCTCTGCTGCTCACGTGTGTCTGGGCACCCAGACACAGACTGAACCACAGTGACATGAGAGTTAAAAGTACACACTGTAGTTTGAAGAATTTGTGGAGGCCTCCAAATGATGAAAAAATAAAATGGGTCACGGCAATTCCATGGTAACGGAATTACGCTGAGACTCAGAAAACATTGATTCTTAATTGTAAAGTGAAGAAACGGAGTCTCAGCGTAACTCCATTACCATGGAAAATGACCTTGGTAAGATGTCAAGTAAATGCATTCTAATGGTAAGAGATATCTAGGTAAGATGAGCCCAGACCTGACACAGACCAGAAACTGCTTTGCCGCCCTGGATCCAGAGGTTCCAGCGCTTCCCATTCAAGATCGGATCCGGAGGTACCTACGTCTTCGTCCTCTGTTCTGTCTCCCTCTCCGGTGGCTTCTACCTCGGGTTCAGATCCTCGGAGCTCCCAACCTTATCAGACCGTGAGGCTGCCTGAGAAACCGGCCCATTCAACATCACCAGCTGTCATCATAGGCAGCTCTATGGTGAGAAACCTCTTGGTCCCCAAGGCAAAAACACTGTGCTACCCAGGAGCACGAGTACAGAACATCACAAGGCTGCTTCCTACTGTTCTACCACACATGCTGGGAGCTGACACTGCTGTAGTCCATGTGGGGTCAAACGACATCAGGAGGGCTAACTCTGAACATTTTAAAATTGATTTTAAAGAACTGATTTTAGCATTAAAAGACTCCAAAAAACTGCCAATCATTTCAGGTTCAGTACCATCGTTGGGCCGCGGGTGTGAAAGATTCAGCAGACTGCTGGCATTACACATCTGGCTAAAAGACTACCGTAGCTCTGCTGGAGTCACTTTTATAGATAACTTTGACACCTTCTGGAAACAGAAGACACACTACAGGAATGACGGAGTCCATCCAAATCATCTTGGCTCCTGGACGCATTTCAAGGCTGTGTTGAAACAGGACTTATCAATGACCCAAGATCAGCTCAGTTAATCCCTACCATTGTGACAATGAGTTGTCATAATGCGGCATCAAATGTACATTACCCTAGGGGCGTTGGCAGACACAATGTAAATAACTTAATTTATGTCCCCCTAATTGCCCTGAATACCTCTGTTGATCCTACAGCTATTGTATGCAGTAATCATCATGATCCAGAGTTACACTGTTAGCACTGAGGCGTGAATGTGTGAAATGCTTGATAGTGTATGTGATGTCTACAGAATAGTATATTTTCTGGGTGATTTAAATATTGACTGGCTCTCATCAACCTGCCCACTCAAGAAATAACTTCAAACTGTAAGCAGTGCCTGCAACCTGGTTCAGGTTGTCAGTCAACCTACCAGGGTAGTTACAAACATCACAGGAATGAAATCATCAACATGTATTGATCACATATTTACTAATGCTGCAGAAATTTGCTTTAAAGCAGTATCTAAATCCATAGGATGTAGTGATCACAATATAATAGCCATATCGAGGAAAACCAAAATTCCAAAGGCTGGCCCTAATATAGTGTACAGTGGCAAGAAAAAGTAGGTGAACCCTTTGGAATTAACCAATTTATGCAGAAATCCAGGTATCAAATGTAATCTGATCTTCATCTAAGTCACAATAATAGACAAACATAGTGTGCTTAATAAACTAATAACAGACAAATTATTGTATTTTTCTTGTCTATATTGAATACATAATTTAAACATTCACAGTATAGGATGGAAAAAGTATGTGAACCCCTAGGCTAATAACTTCTCCAAAAGCTAATTGGAGTCAGGAGTCAGCTAACCTGGAGTCCAATCAAAGAAACAAGATTGTAGATGTTGGTTAGAGCTGCCCTGCCCTGTAAAAAACACTCTATTCACAAGAAGCATTGCCTGATGTGAACCATGCCTCAAACAAAAGAGATCTCAGAATACCTAAGATTAAGAATTGTTGACTTGTATAAAGCTGGAAAGAGTTACAAAAGTATCTCTAAAATATGTGATGTTCATGAGTCCACGGTAAGACAAATAGTCTATAAATGGTGAAAGTTCAGCACTTTTGCTACTCTCCCTAGGAGTGGCCGTCCTGCAAAGATGACTGCAAGAGCACAGCGCGGAATGCTCAATGAGGTTAAGAAGAATCCTAGAGTGTCAGCTAAAGACTTACAGAAATCTCTGGAACATGCTAACATCTCTGTTGACGAGTCTACGATATGTAAAACCCTAAACAAGAATGGTGTTCATGGGAGGACACCATGGAAGAAGCCACTGCTGTCCAAAAAAAACTTTGCTGTACGTCTGAAGTTTGCAAAAGTGCACCTGGATATTCCACAGCGCTACTGGTAAAATATTCTGTGGACAGATGAAACTATAGTTGAGTTGTTTGGAAGGAACACACAACACTATGTGTGGAGAACAAAAAGCACAGCACACCAACATCAAAACCTCATCCCAACTGTAAAGTATGGTGGAGGGAGCATCATGGTCTGGGGCTGCCTCAGGGCCTGGACAGCTTGCTATCATCAACGGAAAAATTAATTCCCAAGTTTATCAAAACATTTTGCAGGAAAATGTTAGGCTATCTGTCCGCCAATTGAAGCTCAACAGAAGTTGGGTGATGCAAGAGGACAAAGACCCAAAACACAGAAGTAAATCAACAACAGAATGGCTTCAACAGAAGAAAATACGCCTTCTGGAGTGGCCCAGTTAGAGTCCTGACCTCAACCCGATTGAGATGCTGTGGCATGACCTCAAGAGAGCAGTTCACACCAGACTGAACTGAAACAGTTTTGTAAAGAGGAATGGTCCAAAATTCCTCCTGACTGTTGTGCAGGTCTGATCCGCAACTACAGAAAAAGTTTGGTTGAGGTCATTACTTCCAAAGGAGGGTCAACCAGTTATTAAATCCAAGGGTTCACATACTTTTCCCACCCTGCACTGTGAATGTTTACACGGTGTGTTCAATAAAGACATAAAAATGTATAATTGTTTGTGTGTTATTAGTTTAAGCAGACTGTGTTTGTCTATTGTTGTGACCTAGATGAAGATCAGATCAAATTTTATGATCAATTTATGCAGAAATCCAGGTATTTCCAAAGGGTTCACATACTTTTTCTTGCCACTGAATAAGAGGTCATACAAGAAGTTTTGTAGTGATTCATATGTTGATGATGTAAATAATATTTGCTGGTCTGTGGTGTGTAATGAGGAGCAACCAGACACTGCACTTGGCACATTTATGAAATTGCTTATTCCAGTTACTAATAAGCACGTAGCCATTAAGAAAATGACTGGAAAAACTGTTAAATCCCCTTGGATTGATGAGGAATTGAAAAATGGTATGGTTGAGAGGGATGAGGCAAAAGGTATGGCAAATAAGTCTGGCAGCCCAACTGATTGGCAAACGTACTGCAAATTTAAGAAATTTTGTGACTAAGCTAAATAAAAATACAAATAAACTATACTATGAAACAAAGATAAATGTTATAAATAATGATAGTAAAAAGCTTTGGAGCACCTTCAATGACATTTTGGGAAAAAAAGCCAACTCGGCTCCATCGTTCATTGAATCAGATGGCTCATTTATCACAAAACTCACTGATAATGTCAACTACCTTGAGTTTTCATTGGCAAGATAAGCAAACATAGGGATAACATGCCAGCAACAAACGCTGACACTACACATCTAAGTATATCTGACCAAATTATGAAAGACAAGAATTGTACTTTTGAATTCTGTAAAGTCAGTGTGGAAGAGGTGAAACAATTATTGTTGTCTATCAACAATGACAAGCCACCGGGGTCTGACAATCTGGATGGAAAATTACTGAGGATAATAGCGGGCGATATTGCCACTCCTATTTAACACATCTTCAATTAAAGCCTACTAGAAAGTGTGTGCCCTCAGGCCTGGAGGGAAGCTAAAGTCATTCCGCTACCCAAGAATAGTAAAGCCCCCTTTACTGGCTCAAATAGCCGACCAATCAGCCTGTTACCAACCCTTAGTAAACTTCTGGAAAAATTGTGTTTGACCAGAAACAATGCTATTTCATAGTAAACAAATTGACAACAGACTTTCAGCATGATTATAGGGAAGGACACTCAACAAGCACAGCACTTAAACAAATGACTGATGATTGGCTGAGAGAAATAGATGATCAAATGATTGTGGGGGCTGTCTTGTTAGACTTCAGTTCGGCTTTTGACATTATCGATCATAGTCTGCTGCTGGAAAAACGTGTGTGATATGGCTTTACACCCCCTGCTATAATGTGGATAGAGTTACTTGACTAACAGAACACAGAGGGTGTTCTTTAATGGAAACCTCTCAAACATAATCCAGGTAGAATCAGGAATTCCCCAGGGCAGCTGTCTATAATAAAGCGCTGCTCTGCCTTCTTAACAACACTATCAATAAGGTAGGTCCTACAGGCCCTGGTTTTGTCGCACCTAGACTACTGTTCAGTAGTGTGGGCAGGTGCCACAAAGAGGGACTTTGGAAAATTGCAGTTGGCTCAGAACAGGGCAGCACGGCTGGCCCTTAAAAGTACACAGAGAGCTAACGTTAATGACATGCATGTCAATCTCTCATGGCTCACAGTGGAAGAGAGATTGACTTCATCGTTAGTTGTTTTTGTAAGAGGTGAATGTAATGAGCTGTTTAAAATACTAGCACACAGCTCGGACACCAATGCATACCCCACAAGACATGCGACCCAGAGGTCTCTTCACAGTTGCCAAGTCCAGAACAGACTATGGGAGACACACAGTACTACATAGAGCCATGACTACATGGAACTCTATTCCACATCAGGTAACTGATGCAAGCAGTAGAATCAGATTTAAAAAGCAGGTAAAAATACATCTTATTGAACAACGGGGACTGTGAAGAGACACACACAAAGGTACAGACACATTGTGATATTGTTGTATGGTGGTAATGAACATGTTGTGTTGTGGATATGTGGTGGTGTAGGGATGTTATATGATGTACTGTTTTATCTTTAGCTCATTCAGTACAAACATAGTTCACTGTTTTATCTGTTGTTTTATATGTAATGTGGGTGCTTTGGTGTGTTTGGACCCCAGGAAGAGTAGCTGCTGCCTTGGCAGGAACTAATTGGGATCCATAATAAATACAAATCCAAAAGATCAAAATTTTTTGCAGTGCAAAATACAAACAGTGTGACACCAGTCATAAAACTAAACATCCGTGTCATGATGCAGATATACTCTCAATTAAAACAATTATTAGATACTGACTAGGCCTATATAAGAAACACACACACACACACACACACACACACTACTTCCAATCACACACACCCTCCCCATCCCATGACTCTTATTGCCGTATGGGCCTGTGGAAGAGGCCTCTCTAAGTGGAGGCACGTTTAGCAGGCAGCCTGGCTCATGTGACTGTCATACCTTCAGATATTACTGCAGGAACAGACCCAGGAATTTGAGACAGACAGGCCAGCCTCCACTGAACCAACGCCTGATTCAATCATCAATGATCAGAGACCTGCTTGCTGCACTCTGTACCCTGGCCCCAGGACACAGGAAGGGGCCCACGAGGGGCCATCTGAGAGTCACGGGACTGCAGGGATGCTCCTTAGTTAGGGGTCCTACCAGGTCAAATAGATGGGCTGTTCAAATCACACGATAAAAACAGCAGAAATAAATCAAAAATGTGCATATTTTATACTATAACCAGCAATGAGATCACCAACATGATATGCATGAAGTGGTTCAGTGAAACAGGCCTAGTGTTATCAGACATTGTTATTGTCATTTTCAAGAAGCTTCCATGTGAAGCTACATTATCATGATATGGTATGATCAATAGACACTCAGTGACCTCAGTACAATATAGAAGGTATTTAAGCTGTGGAGGCTGCTTAGCTGAGGACGGCTCATATATATTAATGTCTGTAACGGAGCGAATGGAATGACATCAAACAGATGGAAACCATGTGTTTGATGTACAGTATTTGATACTATTCCACTAATTCCAGTCATTACCACGAGCCCGTCCTCCCCAATTAACGTGCCACCAACCTCCTGTGTATTTAAGTATGACTCAGAAGTATTTCTGTATGTAATAAAGCCCTTTTTTGGGGAAAAACACATTCTGATTGGTTGGGCCTGGTTCCCCAGTGGGTGGACCTATGCCCTCCCAGGCCCACCCATGGCTGTGCCATTGCCCAGTCATGTGAAATCCATAGATTGGGACTTAATGAATTTATTTCAATTGGACTGATTTCCTTATAAACTGTAACTCAGTAAAATCTTTGAAATTGTTGCATGTAGCGTTTATATTTTTGTTCAGTATATTTCTATGCGCCATCCAGCCACATAGGACATGTCTTACTCCAGAGTGGGCGTTCTTCCGTTGTGACAGACACAGATACTTGGTTTTGAAAACCAGAACTCAGAAAATCGTTGTAATCTCCCTTGTTTGATTCGCATTGTAATAGTATAGAGTGATTAACTATGGAAAGTTGCTCTGCCAAGCAACATAATCAGTGCTGTCAAAGTTCAATGTGTCCACAAGGTTGCGCTCTAACAAAGCAGTTCTCATTCAAAGGACTTCAAAATGAATCGTATCTTAAATCCCTTTGTTTCATTGTTTCCCCATCCTTCACCTACCCTGACGTGAAAGAACAGAGCAAATTAAATAACATTTCTTCTTTTTTGTCAGATCGGTGCTGTCACGGATTAGCCTCGTACAGAATGTAAGGTTACGAGATCCGGATTGTTCGTAGGAGGCTAGTCACGGACAATATACCACTTAAAAATACTGATGCTCACTAAAAGGTAGCCTACATCGTCTATCCACCCCTTATCTTTTTGCCGAAAAGTTGATTTGACAATGATGTTCTTCTAACCAACCGTTTAATTCTAATGGTCAGCTCTACTGTTACAATAAAAGTATAGTAGAATGGAGTAGAAACAGTATAATTCTATATCCAACCTGCTGCTGTCTTGGTTGGACCAGGTCTCTCTTGAAAATGAGATTTTATATCAATGAGACTAACCTGTATAAATAAATAAAAATATCTGCAAACAGATAAAGTCTGTGAAAACACACCAAAAGACATAGAGGGGTCTGCAGGTCATTAGAAGAACAGAAATAGGACAGCACTCCGGTAAATAAACTTAAATTGACATTTAATTACCGCACAAATGTTTTGGGTATGAGCCCTTCTTCAGCATGCAAGGAAATGGCAATCAATATCACAACAACTTTACCTCACAGGTGGGCATAATTATAAATTCCCAGTAAATATTGGCCCATTCAAGAGATCCCAGCAGAGGGAGCTGTGGGGAGCCCTGAACATCAAATAAAGACACAGTGTGTAGACACACAACACAATACATGTACATTATGATGTCATTACCTAAAAAATGTTTCAGGTCATTATAAAGCAGAGGAGGCTGATGGGAGGAGCTCCTCTTAATGGAATGGAATTAATGGCACAGAGTCAAACGTTTTTGATACCGTTCCATTAATTCCATACCAGCCATTACAATGAACCCATCCTCCTATAGCTCCTCCCACCAGCTTCTATTATTAAGATACAACAAATTGCCTCCAAAAGAAACAATTGCCTCTAGAAAGTTCTGCCTGATGGTGATATGTTGTGTCTACTGGTAGGTGATTAATTATCTGTAAGGTCAAGGTTGCAGGGTATATATATATTATTTTTACCTTTATTTAACCAGGAAAAGCCCATTGAGACCCAGAGTCTCTTTTTCAAGGGAGACCTGGCCAAGAAGGCAGCAACAATCAATACATTACATAATTAAAACATACACCAATACAACAACATGATCCATCCTAAGAAAAGCATTTCACTCCTCTGTAACAGTCTCCCATCAATATTTTAAATTCATTCAGTGGCACTAACATATCTAAATGAAGCATGGATTGTAGACTATTCCATGCATCTGATGCACAAGAAGAAAAGGCAGTCTTGCCTAATACTGTGAATGTCCTGGGGACTTTAAGTAGCAACCACCTAGCTTACTGGGTATGGTAACTGCTGGTGGTGAAGGAGACCAGACTACAGAGGTAAAGTGGGAGTTGACCCAAAAGGGCTTTGTAGAAGAACACATGCGTTCCCCAAGGCAAGGTCAAATACAGGGTCAACTATGACCCCTATTGGGAGAAACATTGAAATAACAGTGTCACACCCATAGAAAACAATAGAGGACTTTCCTTTGTAGCTATCCCATTATGGCATCTGTGAGCACACAGGCAGCGCCATTGAGGCCATCTCCATTTTGAAGTAGTCCATTTTCTTATTTTACTACTACTAAGAGTTGGTGAACAATCTGAAAAGGTGCATACTGCCACCTGGAGTGTGTTTTTAAACAGGTATAAAGACAAGGTAGGCGATTTACTGCCACCTGCAGTAATGGAATGTTTGCTCACGAATGTAATTCATTGGCTAATCCCTCCTGATGACCTGGAAGGAATTATATGATCCTTCCTTAACGCATAGGAAGTCCCACCCAGTTGACCACTTCAAAATGGCTCTGCCCATGCTGGCTTTTGAGCACTAGAGGCATCTATCATTCTCTATGGTCATACTTTATCTCATTAACATGTTGTTTTAAACTTTGTCCACATAGTGTCTCAATAGCAAGGCTATGCTCACTGAGTCTGTACATAGTCAAAACTTTCCTTAAGTTTGGGTCAGTCACTCGGTTTAGGGCCAAATAGCATTCTAGTTTGCTCTGTTTTTTGTTAATTCTTTCCAATGTGTCAAGTAATTATCTTTTTGTTTTCTCATAATATGGTTGGGTCTAATTGTGTTGTTGTCCCGGAGCTCTGTGGGGTCTGTTTGAGTTTGTGAACAGAGCCCCAGGACCAGCTTGCTTAGGGGACTCTTCTCCAGGTTCATCTCTCTGTAGGTGATGGCTTTGTTATAGAAGGTTTGGGAATCGCTTCCTTTTAGGTGGTTGTAGAATTTAACGTCTCTTTTCTGGATTTTGATAATTACCGGGTATCGGCCTAATTGTGCTCTGCATGCATTATTTGGTGTTTTAAGTTGTACACTGAGGATATTTTTGCAGAATTCTGCATGCAGAGTCTCAATTTGGTGTTTATCCCATTTTGTGAATTCTTGGTTGGTGAGCGGACCCCAGACCTCACAACCATAAAGGGCAATGGGTTCTATAACTGATTCCAGTATTTTTAGCCTGATCCTCATTGGTATGTCGAATTTGATGTTCCTTTTGAAGGCATAGAAGGCCCTTCTTGCCTTGTCTCTCAGCTGGCTCACAGCTTTGTGGAAGTTACCTGTGGCTCTGATGTTTAGGCCAAGGTATGAATAGTTTTTTGTGTGCTGTAGGGCAACGGTGTCTAGATGGAATTTGTATTTGTGATCCTGGCGATTTGACCTTTTTTGGAACACCGTTATTTTTGTCTTACTGAGATTTACTGTCAGGGCCCAGGTCTGACAGAATATGTGCAGAAAATCTAGGTGCTGGTGTAGGACCTCCTTGGTTGGTGATAGAAGCACCAGATCATCAGCAAACAGCAGACATTTGACTTCAGATTCTAGTAGGGTGATGCCGGGTGCTGCAGACTGTTCTAGTGCCCTCACCATTTCATTGATATACAGTTGAAGTCGGAAGTTTACATACACTTAGGTTGGAGTCATTAAAACTCGTTTTTCAACCACTCCACAAATTTCTTGTTAACAAACTATAGTTTTGGCAAGTCGGTTAGGACATCTACTTTGTCCAGGACACAAGTAATTTCCCCAAAAATTGTTTACAGACAGATTATTTCACTTATAATGCACTGTATCACAATTCCAGTGGGCCAGAAGTTTAAATACACTAAGTTGACTGTGCCTTTAAACAGCTTGGGAAATTCCAGAACATGGTGTCATGGCTTTAGAAGCATCTGATAGGCTAGTTGACATCATTTGAGTCAATTGGAGGTGCACCTGTAGGCCTACCTTCAAAGGCCTACCTTCAAACTCAGTGCCTCTTTGCTTGACATCATGGGAAAATCAAAAGAAATCAGCCAAGACCTCAGAAAAAGAATTGTAGACCTCCACAAGTCTGGTTTATTCTTGGGAGCAATTTCCAAACACCTGAAGGTACCACGTTCATCTGTACAAACAATAGTACGCAAGTATAAACACCATGGGACCACGCAGCCGTCCTACCGCTCAGGAAGGAAACGCATTCTGTCTCCTAGAGATGAACCTACTTTGGTGCAAAAAGTGCAAATCAATCCCAGAACAACAGCAAAGGGCCGTGTGAAGATGCTGGAGGAAACAGGTACAAAAGTATCTATATCCACAGTAAAACAAGTCCTATATCGACATAACCTGAAAGGCCGCTCAGCAAGGAAGAAGCCACTGCTCCAAAACCGCCATAAAAAAGCCAGACTAAGGTTTGCAACTGCACATGGGGACAAAGATCATACTTTTTGGAGAAATGTCCTCTGGTCTGATGAAACAAAAATAGAACTGTTTGGCCATAATGACCATCGTTATGTTTGGAGGAAAAAGGGGGAGGCTTGAAAGCCAAAGAACACCATCCCAACCGTGAAGCACGGGGGTGGCAGCATCATGTTGTGGGGATGCTTTGCTGCAGGAGGGACTGGTGCACTTCACAAAATAGATGGCATCATGATGAGGGACAATTATGTGGATATATTGAAGCAACATCTCAAGACATCAGTCAGAAAGTTAAAGCTTGGTCGCAAATGGGTCTTCCAAATGGACAATGACCCCGAGCATACTTCCAAGGTTGTGGCAAAATGGCTTAAGGACAACAAAGTCAAGGTATTGGAGTGGCCATCCACAAATCCCTGACCTCAATCCTATAGAACATTTGTGGGCAGAACTGAAAAAGCATGTGCGAGCAAGGAGGCCTACAAACCTGACTCAGTTGTAGGAATGGGCCAAAATTCACCCAAATTATTGTGGGAAGCTTGTGGATGGCTACCGGAAATTTTGACCCAAGTTAAACAATTTAAAGGCAATGTTACCAAATACTAATTGAGAGTATGTAAACTTCTGACCCACTGGGAATGTGATTAAATAAATAAAAGCAGAAATAAACATTTCTCTCTACTATTATTCTGACATTTCACATTCTTAAAAGAAAGTGGTGATCCTACCTGACCTAAGACAGGGAATTTTTACTAGGATTAAATCTCAGGAATTGTGAAAAACTGAGTTTAAATATACTTGACTAAGGTGTATGTAAACTTCCGACTTCAACTGTATATGTTGAAGAGGGTGAGGCTTAAGCTGCATCCCTGTCTCACCCCACGGCCCTGTGGAAAGAAATGTGTGTGTTTTTTGTCAATTTTAACCGCACACTTGTTGTTTGTGTACATGGATTTTATAACGTCATATGTTTTTCCCCCAACACCACTTTCCATCAATTTGTATAGCAGACCCTCATGCCAAATTTAGTCAAATGCTTTTTTGACATCAACAACGCATGAGAAGACTTTGCCTTTGTTTTGTTTGTTTTGTTTGTCAATTAGGGTGTGCAGGGTGAATATGTGGTCTGTCATACGGTAATTTGGTAAAAAGCCAATTTGACATTTGCTCAGCACATTTTTTTAACTGAGGCAATGTACAAGTCTGCCGTTAATGATAATGCAGAGGATTTCCCCAAAGTTGCTGTTGACGCATGTCCCAGCGGTAGTTATTGGGGTCAAATTTGTCTCCACTTTTGTGGATTGGCATGATCAGTCCTTGGTTCCAAATATGGAGGAAGATGCCAGAGCTAAGGAGGATGTTAATGAGTTTAAGTATAGCCAATTGGAATTTGTTGTCTGTATATTTTATAATTTCATTGAGGATACCATCAACATCACAGGCCTTTTTGGGTTGGAGGGTTTGTATTTTGTCCTGTAGTTCATTCAATGTAATTGGAGAATCCAGTGGGTTCTAGTTGATTCTAAGATTTGTATTTGATCATGTATATGTTTTTGCTGTTTGTTCTTTGTTATAGGGCCAAAAAGATTGGAGAAATGGTTTACCCATACATCTCCATTTTGGATAGATATTTTTGTTTTCCAATTTTCCCAGAAGTGGTTAGTCTATGGATTCTTCAATTACATTGAGCTGGTTTCTGACGTGTTGTTCCTTCTTTTTCCTTAGTTTATTTCTGTTTTTTTTTTGTGATTCACCATAGTGAAGGCGTAGACTCAGGTCTTCTGGGTCTATATGTTTTTGGTTGGATAGGTTTCTCAATTTCTTTCTTAGGTTTTTGCATTCTTCATAAAATCCTTTGCCATTGTTGTTCATTTTCTTTGGATTTCTGTGTGAAATGTTTGTATTTGATAGGGAAGCTGAGAGGTCAAATATACTGTTTAGGTTTTCTACTGCCAAGTTTACACCTTCACTATTACAGTGAAATGTTTTGTCCAGGGAGTTGTCTAAAAGGGATTGAATTTGTTGTTGCCTAATTGTTTTTTGCTAGGTTTCCACACTACATTCCTTCAATCTATAGCATTTCTTAACATTATTCAGTTCCTTTGGCTCTCTCTCTCTCTCTCTCTCTCTCTCTCTCTCTCTCTGTTAGTCTGTGTGTGACTGTGTGCATTTCTAACAACTTCCCAATATTCTCATCTTCTACCCTTGATGTTCTTGCTGCTTTTCTTCTACCCCCTCTCACCTGTCCTCATTTCCCTCCTTTCTTCATCAGCCAGGGGATCACCTCTTCTACATCATCATCATCATCATCATCATCAAAAGCCAGTGGTGTAAAGTACTTCACTAAAAGTACTACTTAAGTAGTTTGAGGTATCTGTACTTTAGAAATTTTTGACAACTTTTACTTTAACTACACTACATTCCTAAAGAAAATAATGTACTTTTTAAATTTTCCCTCACACCAAAAAGTACTTGTTACATTTTGACAGGAAAATGGTCCAATTCATACACTTATCAAGAGAACATCCCTGGTCATCCCTACTGCCTCTTATAAATGTGTAAATACATGTCAGTGTTGTTGTAACGATCGTCGTAATATTCTTCCTCCTCCTCGGACGAGGAGAGGCGAGACGGGTCGGACCAATAAGCAGAGTGATTCGTGTCCATGATATTTTAATGAATCGAACTGAACACTTAACATACAAAAAAACAACAAAACGTGACAAAACCGAAAACAGTCCCGTGTGGCACGAACACTGACACGAGATACAACCACCCACAAAACACACGTGAAACCCCGGCTGCCTTAGTATGATTCTCAATCAGGGACAAACGATCTACAGCTGCCTCTGATTGAGAATCATACCAGGCCGAACACAAAAACCCCAACATAGAAAAACACACATAGACCAACCCACCCAACTCACGCCCTGACCAACTAAATAAATACAAGAAAAAAGGAAAACAGGTCAGGAACGTGACAGTTGTAGTGTACCCCTGGCTATCCGTAAAGTAAAAAAAAAAAAATACATTGTGCTGTCTGGTTTGCATAATATAAGGATTTTGAAATTATTAATACTTTTACTTGTGATACTTAAGTATATTTAAAACCAAACACTTTTAGACTTTTACTCAAGTAATATTTTACTGGGTGACTCTCACTTTTACTTGAGTCGTGTTCTATTAAGGTATCTTTTCTTTTACTACAGTATGACTTTTGGGTACTTTTTCCACCACTGTCAAAAGCATCGACTGATTATAGCCCTAGTATACGTAGAGCTATGGGCCGGGAAAAATAACCTTCAAGCTGTTTCTCTGCAAAATTATTCCTATTTTGATGCAATCGTTTAGAATAACTTATTTTATCACAACATCATATCGGTTGATGGCCATAGAATAATGGTGATGACAGGATGATCCTCCACGTTTCACACCAGAATAGTGGAGATGCGAGACAAAAGTAGAGTAGTTTCAGTTGCATATGAAAAGGAGAGTAGGAGGTTAGCACAGCAAAGTGGAGTCAGTAAGTAAGCAGGACCCAGGACAGCCACACGGATAGGTAGTTCAGAGGAGTAAAAGCCGGCACGGCGCTGGGTGGATTCAAGTTCTGATTGAGGCTCGCTACTTGGTAAGATGATCCGAAATAAACGACCAGCAAATATGTTAATTAGGCAGTTTAGCTACTTATCATTTTCCCACGAGTTTGTCCTGAGTAGGTACATTGTAAACAAAGGCTTGGCGTTTTGTAATAACGGTGTTATTAAGATAGCTACGAATTCACCGAAAACATTCGATTCTGCAAAAAAGTCGACAAGTTTACTACCACATATTTAGCTTTACAAGCTGTAAATTTAGCTGTTATACCGGAAGCATTGATGCTACTATAGTGCATGTGTTCGATATAACAATATGAAAGTTATCTAGATAGCCAGTTCGCTAGCTAACAAATAATCCCTTCCCTTGTAGCTAGCTGGTCAGCATAGCATTGTAGCCGAGACGAGCAGACAAGCTGTCACAATGCGTCAACATTGTTTTAATTAGTGCAATCATCATGAAATAGTATCTCCTCGCAGGTAGCCTACTACAATGTTTCAGTAACGTTAATCACTACAGGAGTTCCACAGAAGAGTTTCACCACATTATGATGCATACAGTTTAGCTACATATAATAACATTTATACATTGAGAAGCAAAAACATTTTTGAGACAGTTTAGTTTCTCCAACTATTAACCTTATAATTGTTTCATATTTGCATGAACATGTTTTGAGAGAACATCTCAAGTCATGTAGACCGTTTCTGAGGGGAGGTGATTGAGGATAATTATTGAGGCACCATTTTTACCTCATCTAGCCATGCTCTTATTTTTAGTCTGTCTAATAGCAGGGTTGCGTTGTGTATAACTGACGTAAATGGTGGGTTTTTTACATGTTCTTTCTGCTTTCCCCTCCCTGATTGTTCCAACATCCCTGCTCTCTCATAGATCTATTCATAGAAGGCAGGCTGTATAGTGGAACATGCTACAAACTGTCGCTGACAACTTTCTTTAGTTCATTTGTGTGGTTCATTGTGTGCAGCAAAGTTTTTCCTTCTATTGGTTTAGAGGCGTGTTATAGGCATGTTTGTTTCATAATGTTGCTTGTCTTTGTTGTGCCTATTTAGACAGCAGGAATGGGGCAAGGTGTGGGTGGTTGACTGACAGGGAGACGGACCAATCACTTGTTAGGATGCTGGCTCGGAACCGCTTCATCCTCCTGGTGGTGGTGGGGGCGGTGCTGGCCATCGTGAGTCTCAGCCTCCAATTCTGTAAGTAAACTGTGTGTGTGTTTGTGTAGTGTATTGTAGTGTCTCTACAGCTGCCATTATTTGTGGTTGGAATTTGTGTGTGATCGTTTGGTGTGTATATCCAGGTGTGTTTGTGTATGATCACACGGTGTGTGTGTATTATATCTGACCACTAGTGTTTTCCACTCCAAGCGACCCATTTACATGGAAACAAAGACAGGTCCTCTAGAGACATTCTATATATAGACCAGTCCTATCCACTATGATACCCTGAGATACTCTTAAGTGTTCCCCCAATGACGTGTCGGTAGAAAATGGCCATTGTGCCCAATCTCGCCTGTGCATAGAAAAAAATTCTGTGTCCTCGATGGTAATAAATACAAGGAAACAGGCCAAGTCGATTTGTTGCGTAAGACACTTACTGTGGGTGGATGGAAGAGTCCTTTCGCTGTTATATGGAAATAACATAATTAGAAAGAAGGCTAGACTGGAGAATATTATTGAGCTGCAAAAATAACATCCATATTTGAATGAAAAATCCTAGTCCCAGATTATGTTGGGTATGAAATATGCTGTATAGTGCGTACCTTTCTCTCTCTCTCTGTACCCTGCTCTCTTGCTTCAAGTCTTTACAGACGCCAGAAGAGATTGCAATTCTGTGAGTGTGTCTTAACTCTGCATTGAAAATGTGTGAACTGTGTGACCCTGTTGCCATCACTCATCTCCCTCAAAAGCAGAGGTGTGTGTCTGTCTGAGGAGGATTGTAGGCTGAAGTAACTTTAATGCACTACTTAAAACCATTCTCTGCTCCTGCCCTCTAATCTTCTCCTTTAGCAAAAACGAAAGGCAATAAAAGATTATGCTGAATGAAATCCCACTGTAAATTGTTACCATTGAGTGTGTGCGTGCATGCGTGTGTCTAGGCTCGTATGGGTCCCTTACTTTGTCATTGAGAATGTGTCTTGACTCTTGATTGATTTCTCGATCACTTGAGGCAACATGGGATTTATGTAACCAAAGTATGGTCTGTGTTAGCGTCCTCTCCTTCCCTGTCATGTGATCTGTAGGTTGTCTGTGTGTTGGAGAGAGGCTGTCATAATTTATTCATCAGACTGCAAGTCATTATCCTCTACTACAGGGGAAGGCCCAGTGGGACAGCAGCACTTCATGTTCCATTGATTGTCATCCTTCTTTCTCCTCCACTCTCTTATCGGTTTTCTGCTTAAGTTATCTTTCTCTTTTTCTATTTTAGCCTCTGACTGTTATCTTCCTGTTTTGGTCTGTTCTTTCTTACGCTACTTCTCTCACTTTTCCTCTCTTACTCCCTCCCTCCCTCCCTCCTTCCTTCCCTCCCTCACTCACTCCATCTTTCTTTTCTTTCTGATTATTTTGAACATTGGGAGAAGAAGTCAGTGTATTGAATTTGTTTGTGTGGATTTCAATTTGTTTGCTGAAACTTGATTGATTACGGTGTGTGATCCAGACAGGCAATAACAGATGGTTTGCCATGACTCTGACACTCTGCCTGCCTCTACGACCTCTCTGAAATCTGGACTGGGGTCGCCATGGCAGCAGAGGCGTGACACCTGTTTGACAAGCGACAGGGAGTCCCACAGTAAGAGAGGTGTGAAGCTTAGCGGAACAGAGGACGGAGAAGGAGGGAAACAAAAACAGGAGGAGGGATATGGCGAGAGAGATAGAATAGAGGAAAGGAGAGACAAAGAGAGAGATGACAGGAGAGGAAATGGAAGAGGAGAGAGGGGGAGGCAATAACATCAACAGAGCGATACAGGAAAATATAGACTACAGGAATTGAAGGGAAGATAAAAGAGAAGACGAAAGGAGAGCAGAGAGAGAGGAAAATGGAGGAAAATACATGTATATAATGAGAAGAATGGAGAGGGGGAGAGAATAATCCACAGAGATGAAGAGAGATATAACATCAGAGGAAATAGAGAGAGGGGGAGAGAATAATCCACAGAGATGAAGAGAGATATAACATCAGAGGAAATAGAGAGAGGGGGAGAGAATAATCCACAGAGATGAAGAGAGATATAACATCAGAGGAAATAGAGAGAGGGGGAGAGAATAATCCACAGAGATGAAGAGAGATATAACATCAGAGGAAATAGAGAGAGGGGGAGAGAATAATCCACAGAGATGAAGAGAGATATAACATCAGAGGAAATAGAGAGAGGGGAGAGAATAATCCACAGAGATGAAGAGAGATATAACATCAGAGGAAATAGAGAGAGGGGGAGAGAATAATCCACAGAGATGAAGAGAGATATAACATCAGAGGAAATAGAGAGAGGGGGAGAGAATAATCCACAGAGATGAAGAGAGATATAACATCAGAGGAAATAGAGAGAGGGGAGAGAATAATCCACAGAGATGAAGAGAGATATAACATTAGAGGAAATAGAGAGAGGGGAGAGAAAGGAATAGGCAGAGAGAGAGAATACAGGAACGAAAGCCAAACTAACAGCGACGTGTTTTGGAGGATAGCTATGAGTCAGTGACATGGAGACAGACAGACCACAGGGATTAGAGGCAGACAGACAGATAGACCACAGGGAGTAGAGGCAGACAGACAGATAGACCACAGGGAGTAGAGGCAGACAGACAGATAGACCACGGGGAGTAGAGGCAGACAGACAGATAGACCACGGGCAGTAGAGGCAGACAGACAGATAGACCACAGGGAGTAGAGGCAGACAGACAGATAGACCACGGGGAGTAGAGGCAGACAGACAGATAGACCACGGGCAGTAGAGGCAGACAGACAGACAGATAGACCACGGGCAGTAGAGGCAGACAGACAGACAGATAGACCACGGGGAGTAGAGGCAGACAGACAGATAGACCACGGGGAGTAGAGGCAGACAGACTGATAGACCACGGGGAGTAGAGGCAGACAGACAGATCATACATGTGTAACGGATGTGAAATGGCTAGCTAGTTAGCGGTGGTGCGCGCTAATAGCGTTTCAATCGGTGACGTCACTCGCTTTGAGACCTTGAAGTAGTGGTTCCCCTTGCTCTGCAAGGGCCGCGGCCTTTGTGGAGCGATGGGTAACGATGCTTCGTGGGCGACCGTTGTTGATGTGTGCAGAGGGTCCCTGGTTCGCGCCCGAGGTCGGGGCGAGGGGACGGTTTAAAGTTATACTGTTACATTGATGCTGTTGACCCGGATTACTGGTTGCTGCGGAAAAAGGAGGAGGTTGAAAGGGGGGTGAGTGTAACGGATGTGAAATGGCTAGCTAGTTAGCGGGTACGCGCTAATAGCGTTTCAATCAGTTACGTCACTTGCTCTGAAACCTAGAAGTAGTGTTTCCCCTTGCTCTGCAAGGGCCGCGGCTTTTGTGTGTGGTATTGGTCGTGACAGTAGTGTGTGGTATTGGCCGTGACAGTAGTGTGTGGTATTGGCCGTGACAGTAGTGTGTGGTATTGGCCGTGACAGTAGTGTGTGGTATTGGCCGTGACAGTAGTGTGTGGTATTGGCCGTGACAGTAGTGTGTGGTATTGGCCGTGACAGTAGTGTGTGGTATTGGCCGTGACAGTAGTGTGTGGTATTGGCCGTGACAGTAGTGTGTGGTATTGGTCGTGACAGTAGTGTGTGGTATTGGCCGTGACAGTAGTGTGTGGTATTGGCCGTGACAGTAGTGTGTGGTATTGGTCGTGACAGTAGTGTGTGGTATTGGCCGTGACAGTAGTGTGTGGTATTGGCCGTGACAGTAGTGTGTGGTATTGGCCGTGACAGTAGTGTGTGGTATTGGTTGTGACAGTAGTGTGTGGTATTGGTCGTGACAGTAGTGTGTGGTATTGGTCGTAACAGTAGTGTGTGGTATTGGTCGTGACAGTAGTGTGTGGTATTGGTCGTGACAGTAGTGTGTGGTATTGGCCGTGACAGTAGTGTGTGGTATTGGCCGTGACAGTAGTGTGTGGTATTGGTTGTGACAGTAGTGTGTGGTATTGGTTGTGACAGTAGTGTGTGGTATTGGTCGTGACAGTAGTGTGTGGTATTGGTTGTGACAGTAGTGTGTGGTATTGGCCGTGACAGTAGTGTGTGGTATTGGTCGTGACAGTAGTGTGTGGTATTGGCCGTGACAGTAGTGTGTGGTATTGGCCGTGACAGTAGTGTGTGGTATTGGCCGTGACAGTAGTGTGTGGTATTGGTTGTGACAGTAGTGTGTGGTATTGGCCGTGACAGTAGTGTGTGGTATTGGTTGTGACAGTAGTGTGTGGTATTGGCCGTGACAGTAGTGTGTGGTATTGGTCGTGACAGTAGTGTGTGGTATTGGCCGTGACAGTAGTGTGTGGTATTGGTCGTGACAGTAGTGTGTGGTATTGGCCGTGACAGTAGTGTGTGGTATTGGTCGTGACAGTAGTGTGTGGTATTGGTTGTGACAGTAGTGTGTGGTATTGGCCGTGACAGTAGTGTGTGGTATTGGTCGTGACAGTAGTGTGTGGTATTGGCCGTGACAGTAGTGTGTGGTATTGGTCGTGACAGTAGTGTGTGGTATTGGCCGTGACAGTAGTGTGTGGTATTGGTTGTGACAGTAGTGTGTGGTATTGTTGTAGACCTGTTTTAATTTTCTGGTGGGAGAGATGGAGGGAGGAAGAGCAGTCGTGGTCCATCCTGTGTTTAAGGTTTACTGTAGCAGCTGACTCTTTACCACAGTACAGGCGGTGTAAAACACTGAGGTGTAAGGCTGGAAGGAAGCCCTCATCAGTGTAATAGGCTCACCTTTTTCAACTCTCAGCCAATGCATACAGTCAGAACTACCTGCTCTTCCCCTAATTACTGGCCCTGCTGTACGTTTCTTAAGGCCAGCTAGTTGTTGCGTAGACCTGGCCCATTGATGTTGTGTGTGTACTGTAGGAAGATGCCTTAGGCTTGCATGTGTATTGCTTTGGTAGTATACCCTGTGTTTATGTGTGTGTGTGTGTGTGTGTGTGTGTGTGTGTGTGTGTGTGTGTGTGTGTGTGTGTGTGTGTGTGTGTGTGTGTGTGTGTGTGTGTGTGTGTGTGTGTGTGTGTGTGTGTGTGTGTGTGTGTGTGTGTTCATGCTCCAGGCATGTAAACAACTGTGTGTTTGCGGGTGTGTGAGTTGGCGATGATGCCCTGGGCTTGTGTGTGTGTTTCTTCTCTTCAGTGTGTGTGAGTGTGCGTGAGTGTGTGTGTGTTTCTTCAGTGTGTGTATGTGTGTGTTTCTTCAGTGTGTGTATGTGTGTGTTTCTTCAGTGTGTGTGTGTGTGTGTTTCTTCAGTGTGTGTGTGTGTGTGTTTCTTCAGTGTGTGTGCTCCTAGTCTGAGGTAGTCTGTTGCCTGTTACAAAAGGCCCTTTGTGTGGGCGACTGTGGCAGACCAGGGCAGTGAGCATGCCTCCAATTGGGCCGTGGGTCTGCCAAGTATGCAGGCGTGTGTGTGTTTGTCGGTGAGTGTGTGTGCAGGGAGAGGGGGACCAGTTCGGTGAATGGGTTCCAGTGTGTGTGTTTTTCGGTGAGTGTGTGTGTGGGGAGAGGGGGACCAGTTCAGTGAATGTGTTCCAGTGTGTGTCTGGCCCTCTATCCAGTGAGCAGATCTCAGAATGCTCTCCTTCGCTCACACACACCTCTTCCTCCTCTTCCTCTTTACCGGTGAGTCTATACTGATGCTAACTGACCGGTGAGTCTATACTGATGCTAACTGATCGTCTATACTGATGCTAACTCACCATCTATATGGATGTTAACTGACTGTCTATACTGATGCTAACTGACCGGTGAGTCTATACTGATGCTAACTGACCGGTGAGTCTATACTGATGCTAACTGACCGGTGAGTCTATACTGATGCTAACTGATCGTCTATACTGATGCTAACTCACCATCTATATGGATGTTAACTGACTGTCTATACTGATGCTAACTGACCGGTGAGTCTATACTGATGCTAACTGACCGGTGAGTCTATACTGATGCTAACTGACCGTCTATACTGATGCTAACTCACAGTCTGTACTGATGCTAACTCACCGTCTATACGGATGCTAACTCACCATCTATACGGATGCTAACTCACCATCTATACTGATGCTAACTCACCATCTATACTGATGCTAACTCACCATCTATACTGATGCTAACTGACCATCTATACTGATGCTAACTCACCATCTATACGGATGTTAACTCACCATCTATACGGATGTTAACTCACCATCTATACGGATGTTAACTGACCGTCTATACTGATGCTAACTCACCATCTATACTGATGCTAACTCACCATTTATACTGATGCTAACTCACCATCTATACGGATGCTAACTCACCATCTATACGGATGCTAACTCACCATCTATACTGATGCTAACTCACCATCTATACTGATGCTAACTCACCATCTATACTGATGCTAACTGACCATCTATACTGATGCTAACTCACCATCTATACTGATGCTAACTGACCATCTGTACTGATGCTAACTGACCGGTGAGTCTATACTGATGCTAACTGATCGTCTATACGGATGTTAACTGACTGTCTATACTGATGCTAACTGACTGTCTATACTGATGCTAACTGACCATCTATACTGATGCTAACTCACCATCTATACTGATGCTAACTGACCGTCTATACTGACGTTAACTGACCGTCTATACTGATGCTAACTCACCATCTATACTGATGCTAACTCACCATCTATACTGATGCTTACTCACCATCTATACTGATGCTTACTCACCAACTATACTGATGCTAACTGACCATCTATCCTGAAGCTAACTCACCATATATACTGATGCTAAGTCACCATATATACTTATGCTAACTGACCGTCTATACTGACGCTAACTCACCATCTATACTGATGCTAACTGACCGTCAATACTGATGTTAACAGACCGTCTATACTGATGCTAACTCACCATCTATACTGATGCTAACTCACCATCTATACTGATGCTAACTGACCATCTCTATTGATGTTAACCTCTTGGCAATAGGGGGTGCTATTTGCACTTTGTAATAATTTCGTTCCCAAATTAAACTGCCTCGTACTCAATTCTTGCTCGTACAATATGCATATTATTATTACTATTGGATAGAAAACACTCTCTAGTTTCTAAAACCGTTTGAATTATGTCTGTGAGTGAAACAGAACTCGAGTTAGAGCATTTTTCCTATGAGGATGTGAGAGTGCAGAAATCTTCTTGCTGTTCTGAGATCTGTTTATAAATCTGCCTGTCTTCTATTGGTTGAGATGCACTGCATACGTCTTCCCCTGGGTGTCAGCGAATAGTGAGAGTTGAAATGGGGTTGCTAGGCAGAACTGGGAGGTTATAAAACACCTCGGAACAAAGTGTCCGGCCATTTTTCACTTCGCTCTGACGCAGGGAGGACATTTGGCTGTTTCTCTAGAACGCTCCGGTTATAGGCCTTAGATATTTCCGGTCATGTTTTTATTCGTTATAGGTGTTAAAGACATCATAAGGAAGTTAATTTAAACCGACTTATAGCAGTTTATATCAGTTCATTGCGATTTTCTGGTATTACTGTGTCACGCGCTACCACGAGTTGGACACCTCTCCGGTACATAGCTAGCGTTTAGCTGCTAAATCTACAGGAGAAGAGGACATCTTTCAACCAAAAGACGATTGTTCTGGAGAAAGGACACCTTGCCCAAGATTCTGATGGAAGCTCGTCAAATAGTAAGAAGTCTTTATGCTGTTAATTCGTATTTATGTTGAGAAATGTTAAAGAATAATTCCGCCATGAATTTCAGTGCGGTCTCGCTTTAGCGCACGCTGTATTGCGCAGTAACATTAATTTTAAAAATCTAACACAGCGATTGCATTAAGAACTAATTTATCTTTCATTTGCTGTCCAATCTGTATTTTTTAGTCAAGTTTATGATTACTTATCGATTAGAATAGGTGCCTTTCCCAAGATTTCTCCTGACATTTTCTTTGCAGCTTGGCTACTTTTCTCATTGTATAACCACGATTTGTGCCGCTAAATATGCACATTTTCGAACAAACTCTATATGCATTGTGTAATATGATGTTATAGGACTGTCATCTGAAGAATTCTGAGCAGGTCAGTGAAAAAATGTATATCTTTTGCTGGGTTATACGTTATCGCTATTTTTGGCTTGAATCAATGCTGTTGTGTTTCTGGCTATTGTGGTAAGCTAATATAATGCTATATTGTGTTTTCGCTGTAAAACACTTAAAAAATCTGAAATATTGGCTGGATTCACAAGATCTGTGTCTTTCATTTGCTGTACGCTGTGTATTTTTAAGAAATGTTTTATGATGAGTAATTAGGTAATACACGTTGCTCTCTGTAGTTATTCTAGTCGCTTTGGTGAGAGTTGTGATGGTGGCTGCAATGGTAAACTATGATTTATACCTGAAATATGCACATTTTTCTAACAAAACATATGCTATACAATAAATATGTTATCAGACTGTCATCTGATGAAGTTGTTTCTTGGTTAGTGGCTATTTATATCTTTATTTGGTCGAATTTGTGATAGCTACTGATGGAGTAAAAAACTGGTGGAGTAAAAAAAGTGGTGTCTTTTGCTAACGTGGTTAGCTAATAGATTTACATATTGTGTCTTCCCTGTAAAACATTTTAAAAATCAGAAATGATGGCTAGATTCACAAGATGTGTATCTTTCATCTGGTGTCTTGGACTTGTGATTTAATGATATTTAGATGCTAGTATTTACTTGTGACGCTATGCTAGGCTATGCTAGTCAGCTTTTTTACTGATGGGGGTGCTCCCGGATCCGGGTTTGGGAGGAATTAGAGGTTAACTGACCGTCTATACTGATGCTAACTCACCATCTATACTGATGCTAACTCACCATCTATACTGATGTTAACTCACCATCTATACGGATGTTAACAGACCGTCTATACTGATGCTAACTCACCATCTATACTGATGCTAACTGATCATCTATACTGATGCTAACTCACCATCTATACTGATGCTAACTGACCATCTCTATTGATGTTAACTGACTGTCTATACTGATGCTAACTCACCATCTATACTGATGTTAACTCACCATCTATACTGATGCTAACTGACCATCTATACTGATGCTAACTGACCATCTATACTGATGCTAACTCACCGTCTATACTGATGCTAACTGACCGTCTATACTGATGTTAACTCACCATCTATACTGATGCCAACTCACCATCTATACTGATGCTAACTCACTGTCTATACTGATGCTAACTCACTGTCTATACTGATGCTAACTCACCATCTATACGGATGTAAACTGACTGTCTATACTGATGCTAACTCACCATCTATACTGATGCTAACTGACCGTCTATACTGATGCTAACTCACCATATATACTGATGCTAACTGACCATCTATACTGATGCTAACTCACCATCTATACTGATGCTAACTGATCGGTGTTAACTGACTGATGTGAACTTTTGCTAGTAACATTCTAACCTTAATCTATGACCAAGAGTTTTACCAGAGGATTGGATTTCTACGTATGCTATATAATTTTGTACCTTCAAATGTCTTTCCCGTTTCCACTCCACTCTGTGGCTTTGCTTTACCCCGTGGTGGAATTTTGTATTTGTATTTATTATGGATCCCCATTAGCTGCTCTAGCTACTCTTCCTGCGATCCAGCAAAATGAAGGCAGTTATACAATTTATTAAACATTACAATACATTCACAACACCTTAAGTGTGTGCCCTCAGGCCCCTACTCTACAACCACATATCTACATTACAAAATCCATGTGTACGTGTGTGTATAGTGTGTATGTTATCTTGTGTTTGTATGCATGTGTCTGTGCCTATGTTTGTGTTGCTTCAAAGGTGTACTTTTATCTATTTTTTAAAATCGGATTCTACTGCTTGCATCAGTTACCTGATGTGGAATAGAGTTCCATGTAGTCATGGCTCTATGTGTACTGTGTGTTTCCCGTAGTCTGTTCTGGACTTGGGGACATTGGAGAAACTTCTGGTGGCATGTCTTGTGGGGTATACATGGGTGTCTGAGCTGTGTGCCAGTAGTTCAAACAGACAGCTCGGTACATTCAACATATAAATACCTCTCAAATGGGGAGTGTGGGTTAATATGGATACCCTCACTTTAAGATAGTGTGGTTTGTATTTAGGCTAGTTCCTCTGTAGTCTGTTTCTAAAGAAATCTAATAACCAATGGAACTTTACCACAGTAACTTTATCATCTAAGGGTGGTGTGTGACCAATGCTGGATCTAGGCCTGTGGTGTTTCTACAGTCAGTTAGTTATTAGTTAGTAAGATAGTAAAAACATGATGTAACAATTTTATGACAGGAAGTGAAATACCAGTTTGGTCACTCCCTGCCTCCAACGTCTATCTCCAGCCCTAGTTTCCAACCCTCTGCTCTTTCTGTCTGCTGTGTTCAGGAAGTCTGAAAGAGGTCCAACCCAACTCCCTACGCTCTATCTCCCACCGTTACCTCCTACCCCTACCTCCTACCCACTACTCCCTACCTTCCTACCTCCTAATCTTACCTGCTAGCCATATCTTCCTACCCACTACTCCCTACCTTCCTATCTCCAACCGTTACCTCCTACCCATACCTTCCAACCTCCTACCCCTACCTTCCTACCCTTACTCCCTACCTCCCACCGTTACCTCCTACCCCTACCTCCTACCCACTACTCCCTACCTTCCTACCTCCTAATCTTACCTCCTACCCCCTACCTTCCCTTCTCCTACCCTTACATCATACCCACTACTCCCTACCTTCCTACCTCCTAATCTTACCCCCTCACCTTCCTACCTCCTACCCATATCTTCCTACCCACTACTCCCTACCTTCCTATCTCCTACCCTTACATCCTACCCATACCTTCCTACCCACTACCCCTTAACTTCCTACCTCCTACCCTTACATTCTACCCATATCTTCCTACCTTCCTATCTCCTTCCCTTACTTCCTACCCATATCTTCCTACTCACTACTCCCTACCTTCCTATCTCCTACCGTTACCTCCTACCCATACCTTCCAACCTCCTACCCCTACCTTCCTACCCTTACTCCCTACCTCCCACCCTTACCTCCTACCACTATCCCCTACCTCCCCAGCCATCCCCAACACCCAGCAGTTCTGTCCAGCAACACTGTTGACTTTATGATCTCAGCTGGAGCTTGGAGGGAGGAGCTGGTGAAACTCTGTGTGTGTGCTTTGGTATGAGGGGGCGAGAGTTATGTGAGCCTGTGTGTATGTGTGTGTGTGTGTTTCTATGTTCCTGTACAAGTGTATGTGTGTGTGTCTGTTGGGGAGAGATTATTTAAAGGTTGTCATAGGAATGAAAGGGCCTCTCTTTGCAAAGTGATGTAATATTTACCTACTCCACTGCCCGGCTTCAGGACAACCAGGGTTTCTGAGGTGTGTGTGTGTGTGTGTGTGTGTGTGTGTGTGTGTGTGTGTGTGTGTGTGTGTGTGTGTGTGTGTGTGTGTGTGTGTGTGTGTGTGTGTGTGTGTGTGTGTGTGTATTCCCAGGATCCTGTGTTTCTGAATGGAACTGCAGTTGTTCCCACACCGCTCTCCCCATTGGGTCACCTGGCCCAGGGGTCACAGGTTAATGGTTGTCAAGGCAACCCTGTGGTAGTGGTTAGGGGTTCTGTACAGGGTTCTGCTGCTGTTCACATGTAAATGAGCTGGGCTGAGGCTGGGCTAGGGCTGAGGGGAGGCTGGGCTGAGGGATGGCTTGGCTAGGGCTGAGGGGAGGCTGGGCTAAGGCTGGGCTGAGGGGAGGCTGGGCAGAGGATGGGCTGGGGAAAAGGCTGGGCTGAGGGGAGGCTGGGCCTAAGGCTGGGCTGAGGCTGGGCCTAAGACAGGGCAGAGGCTGGGCTGGGGCAAAGGCTGGGCTGAAGGGAGGCTGGGCCTAAGACTGGGCTGAGGCTGGGCCTAAGACTGGGCTGAGGTTGGGGCTAGGACTGGGCTGAGGGGAGGCTGGGTCTAAGACTGGTCTGAGGCTAATAGATGTTATAGATCTTTATACAGGAGAGTCCTTTGAGCAATGGATGTCAGTGGTGTTTGTCACTACGGTTAGGTCTGCTTTGATGTTGTTTCTTTGCTAACTTTCCTCCCTCTCTCTCTCTCTCTCTCGCTCTCTCTCTCTCTCTCTCTACTTCTCTCTCACTCAATCCCTCCTCTGCTCTTTCATTCAGTCTCTCTCTACCTGACAATCTCTTGAACATTGAGGAATTGACCCCCCCCCCCCCTTTCTCCTCTATCTCCAGTGCACCTAATCCCCACTACGCCCATGGGTGAGGAGCGCCCCCCCCAGGGTCAGGGTCAAGTTCAGGGCCAGGGGAAGAGCAGGAAGAGAGTGATCCCTGTCCCCCCCACAGAGGATCCTGATCCAGACCCCATCTCAGAGGCTTATGGTTACTGCAACACCCCCAACCGCTCTGAACAGGCCTGGGAGGGTGAGACACTCACACACTCACTCACACACACATACATACACACACACGCACACACGCACACAATCTAATCTGCTGTTCCATTGGTAAGTGGGAAGAAAGAGCAATGTTTCAGTCCTCTGCAGTCTGCTAGCGTGTTAGCCATTTGCTCAACCAGTCAGTGAACACAGGTCAAAGCTCAGGGTTTAGAACAGAACCATATGGAGTCAGTCAGTCATTAACAAGGAAGGCTTAGCCATGTGGAGAAATACAGAACATTTAGATGTGTTGTGTCATGTAAAGAGAATTGATAGACTGGTGTTGGGTCATGGTTAGCTAGAGTATAGAGAGGGTTAATAAAAAATAAAAACATGTTTTATTGTCCCATACACTGAATAGGTAACGTAAACTAACTCACTCTTGTACATCGCCTTGGTCTGTACAATTGACCTTATTTTAGCGCCCAAAAAACATAATACTTCCAGATCAACTGTAATGTCAATACCATTGTAAAGCACAATTTCTCCCCTTTCCAACAAAATCCATGACGAGACCATCACGCTGCCCGTTTCTGCATAATTCAAGCAGGCAATGAGCACCGTCGGGTCTTTTTAAAATGGCGGGTGGGGAAGCGAAACTAATGCGTGACAGTGAGAAGGAGAGATGTCATGTGGGGAAACAGCTTTTTTTCACTCGATCTGTCCAACTTATCACCTTATCGCCTTTAAAATGTAAATAAAACACTATAAAGAGTTTATATGTGTCATTACATACCTATTTGAAGGTTTGTGTCGAATTTGAATCGGGTTTTTAGGGCGGTGCTAAAGTGATCTTCAGAAGTAAACAGTGGCTTTTGAGAGTCATGATCGCTTGCAGAGACGATGCAAAAAATGACTAGGTATCCCCCCCCTTACTGTCCATTTCTTGTTTTTAAAGGATGAGAGAAGTGCTACACCTGGTGGAGAGAGATTGTAAGACAGAAATAGTTGCTTTATGCGTGCTGTACGTTACGGTATGACACGTCACGATGTAACGGAGGGTCAGTTTTCTCAACTTTTCTCCAATACTATAGAGCCATTACCATGTCGATCAACGCTTGAGTAGAAACGTAGTTCACACCCCCGATTTTGAAGTCAACACAGTCGCTAAAGTCCCATTAGTCTTCTTTGCAGCCTCGTTTGAATGTCGCAGTTGCGCACATTTGTACAGATTTCACATTACAGTGAAATGTGTTGTTTTACAGAGTCAGCCATAGTAGTACAGTACAGTGTCTTTAACCCAACCCCTCTGAATCAGAGAGGTGTGGGGGGCTGCCTTAATCCACATCCACATCTTCGGTGCCTGGGGAACAGTGGGTTAACTGCCTTGCTCAGAGGCAGAACAATAGATTTTTACCTTGTCAGCTCGGGGATTCTATCCAGCAATCTTTTGGTTACTGGCCCAACAATCTAACCACTAGGCTACCTGTCGCCCCATAAAGGGTCAGGGTTAGAGGATAAAGGGTCATGGTTAGAGGATAGAGAGGATAAATGGTCATGAATAGAGAGGATAAAGGGTCAGGGTTAGATGATAGAGAGGATAAAGTGTCAGGGTTAGAGGATAGAGGATAAAGGGTCAGGGTTAGAGGATAGAGAGGATAAAGTGTCAGGGTTAGAGGATAGAGGATAAAGTGTCAGGGTTAGAGGATAGAGAGGATAAAGATTCATGGTTAGTTGGAGGATAGAGGGTCATGGTTAGTTAGAGGATAGAGGGTCATGGTTAGTTAGAGGATAGAGGGTCATGTTTAGAGGATAGAGAGGATAAAGTGTCATGGTTAGAGGATAGAGAGGATAAAATGTCATGGTTAAGGGATAGAGAGGATAAAGGGTCATGGTTAGAGGATAAAGAGGATAAAGGGTCATGGTTAGGGGATAGAAAGGATAAAGGGTCATGGTTAGAGGATAGAGAGGATAAAGGGTCATGGTTAGAGGATAGAGAGGATAAAGGGTCATGGTTAGAGGATAGAGGATAGAGAGGATAAAGGGTCATGGTTAGAGGATAGAGAGGATAAATGGTCATGGTTAGAGGATAGAGGATAGAAAGGATAAAGGGTCATGGTTAGAGGATAAAGGGTCACGGTTAGAGGATAGAGAGGATAAAGGGTCAGGGTTAGAGGATAGAGAGGATAAAGGGTCAGGGTTAGAGGATAGAGAGGATAAAGGGTCAGGGTTAGAGGATAAAGGGTCAGGGTTAGAGGTTAAAGAGGATAAAGGGCCATGGTTAGAGGATAGAGTGGATAAAGAGTCAGGGTTAAAGGATAAAGGGTCAGGGTTAGAGGATAGAGAGGATAAAGGGTCAGGGTTAGAGGATAGAGAGGATAAAGGGCCAGGGTTAGAGGATAAAGGGTCAGGGTTAGAGGATAAAGGGTCATGGTTAGAGGATAGAGAGGATAAAGGGTCAGGGTTAGAGGATAAAGGGCCAGGGTTAGAGGATAAAGGGTCATGGTTAGAGGATAAAGGGTCATGGTTAGAGGATAGAGAGGATAAAGGGTCATGGTTAGGGGATAGAGAGGATAAAGGGTCATGGTTAGGGGATAGAGAGGATAAAGGGTCATGGTTAGAGGATAGAGAGGATAAAGGGTCCGGGTTAGAGGATAGCGAGGATAAAGGGTCATGGTTAGAGGATAGAGAGGATAAAGGGTCAGGGTTAGAGGATAGAGAGGATAAAGGGTCATGGTTAGGGGATAGAGAGGATAAAGGGTCATGGTTAGAGGATAGAGAGGATAAAGGGTCATGGTTAGAGGATAGAGAGGATAAAGGGTCATGGTTAGAGGATAGAGAGGATAAAGGGTCATGGTTAGAGGATAGAGAGGATAAAGGGTCATGGTTAGAAGATAGAGAGGATAAAGGGTCATGGTTAGGGGATAGAGAGGATAAAGGGTCATGGTTAGAGGATAGAGAGGATAAAGGGTCATGGTTAGAGGATAGAGAGGATAAAGGGTCCGGGTTAGAGGATAGCGAGGATAAAGGGTCATGGTTAGAGGATAGAGAGGATAAAGGGTCAGGGTTAGAGGATAGAGAGGATAAAGGGCCATGGTTAGAGAGGATAAAGGGTCAGGGTTAGAGGATAGAGAGGATAAAGGGTCAGGGTTAGAGGATTAAGGGCCAGGGTTAGAGAATAAAGGGTCAGGGTTAGAGGATAGAGTGGATAAAGGGTCAGGGTTAAATGATAGAGAGGATAAAGGGCCAGGGTTAGAGGATAAAGGGTCAGGGTTAGAGGATAGAGAGGATAAAGGGTCATGGTTAGAGGATAGAGAGGATAAAGGGCCAGGGTTAGAGGATAGAGAGGATAAAGGGTCAGGGTTAGAGGATAGAGAGGATAAAGGGTCAGGGTTAGAGGATAGAGAGGATAAAGGGTCATGGTTAGAGGATAGAGAGGATAAATGGTCAGGGTTAGAGGATAGAGAGGATAAAGGGCCAGGGTTAGAGGATAGAGAGGATAAAGGGCCAGGGTTAGAGGATAGAGAGGATAAAGGTTCAGGGTTAGAGGATAGAGAGGATAAAGGGCCAGGGTTAGAGGATAGAGAGGATAAAGGGTCAGGGTTAGAGGATAAAGGGTCAGGGTTAGAGGATAGAGAGGATAAAGGGTCATGGTTAGAGGATAGAGAGGATAAAGGGTCATGGTTAGAGGATAGAGAGGATAAAGGGTCCGGGTTAGAGGATAGCGAGGATAAAGGGTCATGGTTAGAGGATAGAGAGGATAAAGGGTCAGGGTTAGAGGATAGAGAGGATAAAGGGCCATGGTTAGAGAGGATAAAGGGTCAGGGTTAGAGGATAGAGAGGATAAAGGGTCAGGGTTAGAGGATAAAGGGCCAGGGTTAGAGGATAGAGAGGATAAAGGGGCATGGTTAGAGGATAGAGAGGATAAAGAGTCATGGTTAGGGGATAGAGAGGATAAAGGGTCATGGTTAGAGGATAGAGAGGATAAAGGGTCCGGGTTAGAGGATAGCGAGGATAAAGGGTCATGGTTAGAGGATAGAGAGGATAAAGGGTCAGGGTTAGAGGATAAAGGGTCATGGTTAGAGGATAGAGAGGATAAAGGGGCATGGTTAGAGGATAGAGAGGATAAAGGGTCATGGTTAGGGGATAGAGAGGATAAAGGGTCATGGTTAAAGGATAGAGAGGATAAAGGGTCCGGGTTAGAGGATAGCGAGGATAAAGGGTCATGGTTAGAGGATAGAGAGGATAAAGGGTCAGGGTTAGAGGATAGAGAGGATAAAGGGTCATGGTTAGGGGATAGAGAGGATAAAGGGTCATGGTTAGAGGATAGAGAGGATAAAGGGTCATGGTTAGAGGATAGAGAGGATAAAGGGTCATGGTTAGAGGATAGAGAGGATAAAGGGTCATGGTTAGAGGATAGAGAGGATAAAGGGTCATGGTTAGAAGATAGAGAGGATAAAGGGTCATGGTTAGGGGATAGAGAGGATAAAGGGTCATGGTTAGAGGATAGAGAGGATAAAGGGTCATGGTTAGAGGATAGAGAGGATAAAGGGTCCGGGTTAGAGGATAGCGAGGATAAAGGGTCATGGTTAGAGGATAGAGAGGATAAAGGGTCAGGGTTAGAGGATAGAGAGGATAAAGGGCCATGGTTAGAGAGGATAAAGGGTCAGGGTTAGAGGATAGAGAGGATAAAGGGTCAGGGTTAGAGGATTAAGGGCCAGGGTTAGAGAATAAAGGGTCAGGGTTAGAGGATAGAGTGGATAAAGGGTCAGGGTTAAATGATAGAGAGGATAAAGGGCCAGGGTTAGAGGATAAAGGGTCAGGGTTAGAGGATAGAGAGGATAAAGGGTCATGGTTAGAGGATAGAGAGGATAAAGGGCCAGGGTTAGAGGATAGAGAGGATGAAGGGCCAGGGTTAGAGGATAGAGAGGATAAAGGGCCAGGGTTAGAGGATAGAGAGGATAAAGGTTCAGGGTTAGAGGATAGAGAGGATAAAGGGCCAGGGTTAGAGGATAGAGAGGATAAAGGGTCAGGGTTAGAGGATAAAGGGTCAGGGTTAGAGGATAGAGAGGATAAAGGGTCATGGTTAGAGGATAGAGAGGATAAAGGGCCAGGGTTAGAGGATAGAGAAGATAAAGGGTCAGGGTTAGAGGATAGAGAGGATAAAGGGCCAGGGTTAGAGGATAGAGAGGATAAAGGGCCAGGGTTAGAGGATAGAGAGGATAAAGGGCCAGGGTTAGAGGATAGAGAGGATAAAGGGTCAGGGTTTGAGGATAGAGAGGATAAAGGGCCAGGGTAAAAATGTTTTATCAACATTGAAAACTATTATTTTTAAATAGTTGAACCGAAACCAAACCTTGAGTCTTCTGCACAGGCCAGACGACTCAAGGCCACTGTGGTCTCGAAGAACATCTGACTCCTTAAATGGTTGGTCTCTCAGTCAGTCAGTCAGCACGGTACTATAGTCTTTATTCAAACCATGCACTCTCACAAACTCATGACAGCAACACTTCATATCAATAAGGATTGGAGTTACTTGTATCACATACTACTACAAGGTTATCTGTAAACCACTTCCTCTGATGTTGTGTTGGTGTAATACACCAAGAACAAGCCAAGAATGTATTTTATTATAAATCATCACTATTACTACCGTAACTAGCCTTACTATGACAGCTACAACCACTACTACTTCTATGATGATGTTGATGGTGGTGGTGATGATGATGATGGTGGTGGTGATGATGTTGATGATGGTGATGATGTTGATGGTGATGATGGTGGTGATGATGATGATGTTGATGATGTTGGATGTTGATGGTGATGATGGTGGATGTTTTTGATGGTGATGTTGATGATGTTGGATGTTGATGGTGGATGTTTTTGATGGTGATGGTGATGCTGATGGTGGTGATGATGATAGTGATGGTGTTGATGGTTGTAATGATGGGGTTGATGGTGATGATGTCATGATGGTGATGGTGTTGATGGTGATGATGATGTTGATGGCAGTGATGATGATAGTGATGGTGTTGATGGTGATGATTGTGGTGATGATGGGGTTGATGGTGGTGATGATGATGATGGGGTTGATGGTGATGATGGTGAAGATGTTGATGGTACAAGTGGTGAGGATGTTGATGGTGATGATGTTGATGGTGATGATGGTGAAGGTGTTGATGGTGACAGTGGTGAGGATGTTGATGGTGATGATGGTGTTGATGGTGACAGTGGTGAGGATGTTGATGGTGATGATGGTGAAGGTGTTGATGGTGACAGTGGTGAGGATGTTGATGGTGATGATGGTGAAGGTGATGTTGATTGTGGTGATGATGATAGTGATGGTGTTGATGGTTGTAATGATGGGGTTGATGGTGATGATGATGTTGATGGTGGTGATGATGATGATGATGGCGGTGATGATGATAGTGATGGTGTTGATGGTGATGATTGTGGTGATGATGATGATGGGGTTGATGGTGATGATGATGATGGGGTTGATGGTGATGATGGTGAAGGTGTTGATGGTGACAGTGGTGAGGATGTTGATGGTGATGATGGTGAAGGTGTTGATGGTGACAGTGGTGAGGATGTTGATGGTGATGGTGTTGATGGTGACAGTGGTGAGGATGTTGATGGTGATGATGGTGAAGGTGTTGATGGTGACAGTGGTGAGGATGTTGATGGTGATGATGGTGAAGGTGTTGATGGTGTTGATGGTGACAGTGGTGAGGATGTTGATGGTGATGATGAATGTGTGGTCCTCTCTCAGGACACAGCCCTGTGGACTACAAGCTGCTGTCTGTCCAGGTGATGATTCGCCATGGCGACCGTTACCCCCTTTACGCCATCCCCAAAACCAAGCGGCCTGCCATCGACTGCACCCTGTCCCCAAAGAGGTGAGAGCAACGCCCACTGACTGAACATCCAATGATGATGCAACAAATAGTCTCTCGTCTCCTATTATTCATTCATTAAGGCCTTCTGTTAAATAAAGATGGCCTCCTGAATTAACTGGAGTCTACTGTAAATGTTAGCTATTCCCTCCAGCTCCAGTTTACATTACATCATTTGATCATTAGATAATTACATCATTAGATCATTAGACCATTAGATCATTAGATTAGATCAAATGCAGTTTTGACTGCAGCCAGAAAATGATACCACTTTGTCTTGTGAAATTACCCATCTCCCCTCTCTTACCCCCCCAGTCTTTTGAAGCGTTTCTGGTTAGCATGTCGGTGGAAAACTTAAGCAATAATTGCTATGAAGAAGAGGGGAATGTGAGAACGAGCTGCTGTTGTTAGTGAAAGTGATTAGCCGTGGTTCTGCAGTGTGTGATTTGGAGCTACAAGATGTTCAGTGTGACTGTTAGATGTAGTGCTCCCTCCGGGGTTAGAGCTGAGATGTGTCTGCTAGGTGCATGTCCTGCCTGGGGCCACAGGTTCACTTTCACTGGCACCTAGGAGCATCAGAGTGATCCGACTACACGTTGAGCTCTAACACAGAGACATTCCTTATTTCAAAGTGTGACAGTGTTGACTGTCCAACAGTCATTCTGTCTCCATTTTACTTTCATCACTCTCATTTTCTCCCACTTGTTTTCCCTCCAGACTGTCACTGTGGTGTTGTGATTGCTGTTCTGCTGCTACTCTCTGGTGCAGATGGATGTACACACACACACGCACGCACGCACGCACGCACGCACGCACGCACGCACGCACGCACGCACGCACGCACGCACGCACGCACGCACGCACGCACGCACGCACGCACGCACGCACGCACGCACGCACGCACGCACGCACGCACGCACGCACGCACGCACGCACGCACGCACGCACGCACGCACGCACGCACGCACGCACGCACACACACACACACACACACACACACACACACACACACACACACACACACACACACACACACACACACACACACACACACACACACACACACACAGCTGTCTTACTATACTTGTGAGGACTTTTGGAGACTAACAATTGATTCCCATTCAACTCACAAGTATAGTCAAATGTGTACATACACACGCACAAGGTTTTGCTGCCTCTGTTATCTCGCTTGATTTGAAAAACACGATTTCCCATGCTGCTGTGAAGAAGCAATACTGTCACTGTCAGAAATACTCCCCACTGAGAAATGACTTCACACACACACACACATTTTGATATTTGATATCCTCTCTCTTTTTCATGTTCTCATCTTCCCATATCCTTTTCTGTCTGTGTATAACTGTCTCTTATTCTGTGTTCACCTCCCCCTCTCATTCATCTGTCATCCTGTCTCATCCCACTGCTCTGCTCTGCCTCTCATCATGCAGATGGCACTTTCTGATAAGATATTATTTATAGAAAGGGAAGTCATTGCTGTGGCTATTGCTGCACATTCTCAAAAGCAAAGATCAGGGCAGGAAGGGCTCTCTCAGACCTGGCTTCCCTCAGTCAAAAGTGTGTGTGAGAGATTGTTTGTGTGTGAGGGCACTTGGGTTATATCTACTTTGATTGGCACAACAGAGTGATCCCCGGTGACTTGCATAACCTTGAATCTTGACATGTCATTCTAAATAGATGGCTGATAAATTCCTCCCCAATCCTCTTTTTGGGATATCTTGGTGTATGGCCATTTGCAAATTCAACATGGGCATTTCATTCTGAGCTGATGGGTCTTGCAGAGGAAGAGTCAGTAATCTGAGTCATCTGTGGCCACTGGGCCTGGCCTTCACAGAGCTGAGAGGACTGGTGAATGTCTGCTATGAAGCCAAACTTTGGCTAGAAGATAATTACACATCTTCATTAATGTTTGGCATGTCACAAGAAGGCATAACCCAAATCACAGGAGGTTGGTGGCACCTTAATTGGGGAGGACTGGCTCGTGGTAATGACTGGAGTGGAATCAGTGGAATGGTATCAAATACATCAAACACAAGGTTTCCATGGTTTCCATGTGTTTGATGCCATTCCATTTACTCTGTTCCAGCCATTATTATGAGCCATCCTCCCCTCAGCAGCCTCCTGTGACTCAAACCCACATGAGCGCTCATGCATTGAGTTTGTGTCTGTACTCGCGCTCTCTCTCTCTGCCTTTCTGTCTCTCTCCCTCTTTCCCCCAGTGCACCCCTCTCTCTCTCTGACCAGTATTCAATGCCATCTGGCTCTCAGCACCGACATTCCACTCCAAGTTAGAGCTGAAAGGAGCGAGGGAGAGAGGGAGGAGAGAGAGAAATGGATAGATGCAAGGCGACACAGCCAAGTGGAGAGAGTGGGAAGGATCCACGGTGAGAAAACAAGAGTGTGAGACATAGAGAGATAGAAACAGAGAGAGTGAGGGATGAAGGTAGACTTGGGGAGGTTGAAATGTGGACCTCCTGAGAGAAGATCTTTGTTTTGCTGGAGCTGCAATAAATCAAATCAAATGTTATTGGTCACATACACATGGTTAGCAGATGTTAATGTGAGTATAGCGAAATGCTTGTGCTTGTAGTTCAGACAGTGCAGTAATATCTAACAACAACTACCTAATACACACAAATCTAAAGGGAGGAATAAGAATTTGTACATACACACAACCGTTCAAAAGTTTGGGGTCACTTAGAAATATCCTTGTTTTTGAAAGAAAAGCAATTTTTTTGTCCATTAAAATAAAATAAAATAGATCAGAAATACAGTGTAGACATTGTTAATGTTGTAAATGACTACTGTAGCTGGAAACGGCTGATTCTTAATAGAATATCTACATAGGCGTATAGAGGTCCATTATCAGCATGTCACGTTCCTGACCTTATTTCCTTTGTTTAATCTTTGTTTAGTTGGTCAGGACGTGAGCTGGGTGGGTATATTCTATGTGTTGTGTCTCATTGGTTTAGGTGTGTCTGTTTGGCCTGATTTGGTTCTCAATCAGAGGCAGGTGTTTTACGTTGTCTCTGATTGTGAACCATATTTAGGTAGGCTGTGTTCACTGTTTGTTTGTGGGTGATTGTTCCTGTTCATTGCGTTCTTTGTTTTACTAGGTTCACATGTTCAGGTCTGTAGCGTCGTTGGTTTCATTCTGTTTATTGTTTTGTTCGTGTTGATAAGTGTTCCAAAACATATGGAAACGTACCACGCTGCGATTTGGTCCTCCTCTCTTCCACATAACGACGAGCGTTACAGAATCACCCACCACAAAAGGACCAAGCAGCGTGGTAACGGGCAGCAACAGCAGCAGCGGCCGAAATCTCAGGACTCCTGGACATGGGAGGAGATTTTAAACGGAGAAGGACCCTGGGCACAGGCTGGGGAATATCGCCGCCCCAAAGCTGAGCTGGAGGGAGCGAAAGCTGAGCGGCGACGATATGAGGAGGCAGCACGGCAGCGCGACAGGTACGAGAGGCAGCCCCAGATTTTTTTTTGGGGGGGGGGCTAAAGGGGAGTGTGGCTAAGCCAGGTAGCAGACCTGAGCTCACTCCTCGTGCTTATTATAAGCAGCGCGTTACTGGTCAGGCACCGTGTTATGCGGTTAAGTGCACGGTGTCGCCAGTGCGTGCCCATAGCCCGGTGCGCTATAGGGCAGCCCCCCGAAAGTGTCATGTGAGTGTGGGCATCCAGCCAGGGCGTATTGTGCCTGCTCAGCGCGTCTGGTCTCCGGTACGCCGTTTCGGTCCAGGGTATCCTGCGCCGGCTCTGCGTGCTGTGTCTCCGGGGCGCTGGGAGGGTGCAGTGCGTCCTATGCCTGCGCTCCGCTCGTACCGGGCAAATGTGGGAGTGGAGCCTAAGGGAGAGGTGCGCGTAGTAGGCACTAGATCTCCAGTGCTCACCCACAGCCCGGTTCAACCTGTGCCTGCACTCTGGAGGGTCCGGGCTAGAGTAGTCATCCAGCCTGGGGGAGTGGTGCCAAGGCTGTGCACCAGAGCTCCAGTACTCCCCCACAGCCCGGTCCTTCAGGTGCCTCCTCCTAACACCAAGCCTCCTGTAGGTCTCCCCAGCCTGGTGGGTCCTGTGGCAGCCCCACGCACCAGGCTGTCTCTCCGTCTCCTCCCTACAGGTGTGCCCGTCTGCCCAGCGCCGTCTGAGCTGTCCGTCTGCCCAGCGTCGCCTGCGCTGTCCGTCTGCCCAGCGTCGCCTGCGCTGTCCGTCTGCCCAGCGTCGCCTGCGCTGTCCGTCTGCCCAGCGCCGCCTGCGCTGTCCGTCTGCCCAGCGCCGTCTGAGCTGCCCGTCTGCCCAGCGCCGTCTGAGCTGCCCGTCTGTCCTGAGCCTTCAAAGCCGCCCGTCTGTCCTGAGCCTTCAGAGCCGTCCGTCAGGAGCCGCTAGAGCCGTCCGTCAGGAGCCGCCAGCCAGCCAGGAGCCGCCAGAGCCGCCAGCCAGCCAGGACCGACCAGAGCCGTCAGTCAGCCATGACCTGCCAGAGCCGTCAGTCAGCCATGACCTGCCAGAGCCGTCAGTCAGCCATGACCTGCCAGAGCCGTCAGTCAGCCATGACCTGCCAGAGCCGTCAGTCAGCCATGACCTGCCAGAGCCGTCAGTCAGCCATGACCCTGCCAGAGCCGTCAGTCAGCCATGACCCTGCCAGAGCCGTCAGTCAGCCATGACCCTGCCAGAGCCGTCAGTCAGCCATGACCCTGCCAGAGCCGTCAGTCAGCCATGACCTTGCCAGAGCCGTCAGTCAGCCATGAGCTGCCCCTCAGTCCGGAGCTGCCCCTCAGTCCGGAGCTGCCCCTCAGTCCGGAGCTGCCCCTCAGTCCGGAGCTGCCCCTCAGTCCGGAGCTGCCCCTCAGTCCGGAGCTGCCCCTCTGTCCAGAGGCGCCCATCAGTACAGTGGGGTTATTTTGGTGGGTCGTCAATAGGAGGAGGCCACGGAAGCGGGGATTAACTATGGTGGGGTGGGGGCCACGTCCAGCGCCAGAGCCGCCACCGTGGACAGATGCCCACCCAGTCCGCACCTGGGGGGGGGGGGGGGGGGGGGGGGTACTGTCACGTTCCTGACCTTATTTCCTTTGTTTAATCTTTGTTTAGTTGGTCAGGACGTGAGCTGGGTGGGTATATTCTATGTGTTGTGTCTCATTGGTTTAGGTGTGTCTGTTTGGCCTGATATGGTTCTCAATCAGAGGCAGGTGTTTTACGTTGTCTCTGATTGGGAACCATATTTAGGTAGGCTGTGTTCACTGTTTGTTTGTGGGTGATTGTTCCTGTTCATTGCTTTCTTTGTTTTATTAGGGTCACATGTTCAGGTCTGTAGCGTCGTTGGTTTCATTCTGTTTATTGTTTTGTTCGTGTTGATAAGTGTTCCAATAACTATGGAAACGTACCACGCTGCGATTTGGTCCTCCTCTCTTCCACATAACGACGAGCGTTACACAGCAACCATCACTCCTTTGTTCCAATGGCACGTTGTGTTAGCTAATTCAAGTTTATAACTTTAAAAGGCTAATTGATCATTAAAAAAAACGTTTGCAATTATGTTATCACAGCTGAAAACTGTTGTTCTGATTAAAGAAGCAATAAAACTGGCCTTTAGACTAGTTGAGTATCTGGAGCATCAGCATTTGTGGGTTCGATTACAGGCTCAAAATGGCCGGAAACAAGTAACTTTCTTCTGAAACTCGTCAGTCTATTCTTGTTAACAATGTCTACACTGTATTTCTGATCAATTTAATGTTCTTTTAATGGACAAAAAATGTGCTTTTCTTTCAAAAACAAGGACATTTCTAAGTGACCCCAAACTTTTGAACTGTAGTGTAAATATATGGATGAGCGGCATAGGCATGGTGCAATAGATGGTATAAGGTACAGTATATACATATGAGATGAGTAATGTGAGATATGTTAACATTATTAAAGTTGCATTGTTTAAAGTGACTAGTGATCCATTTATAAAAGTGGCCAGAGATATGGGTCTCTATGTAGGCAGCAGCCTCTCTGAGTTAGTGATTGCTGTTTAGCAGTCTGATGGCCTTTTCAACAGTATGTTATATTTCAGGAACTGTTTTTCAGTCTCTCGGTCCCAGCTTTGATGCACCTGTACTGACCTCGCCTTCTAGATGGTAGCGGGGTGAACAGTCAGTGGCTCGGGTGGTTGTTGTCCTTGATGATCTTTTTGGCCTTCCTATGACATTGGGTGCTGTAGGTGTCCTGGAGGGCAGGTAGTTTGCCCCCGGTATTGCGTTGTGCAGATAGCACCACTGTCTGGAGAGCCTTGCGGTTGAGGGAGGTGCAGTTGCTGTACCAGCCGGCGATACAGCCCAACAGGCTGTAAAAGTTTGTCAGGGTTTTAGGTGACAAGCCAAATTTCTTCAGCCTCCTGAGATTGAAGAGGCACTGTTGCCCCTTCTTTATCACACTGTCTGTGTGGGTGGACCATTTCAGTTTGTCTGTGATGTGTACTCCGAGTAACTTAAAACTTTCCACCTTCTCCACTACTGTCCCTTCGATGTGGATAGGAGGGTGCTTCCTCTGCTGTTTCCTGAAGTCCACGATCATCTCCTTTGTTTTGTTGACGTTGAGTGAGAGGTTGTTTTCCTGACACCACACTCCGAGTGCCCTCAATAGATACAGCAGACGTGTGTTTGAGCAGGCTGTTTTGTCTCCGGGGTGTGTGTGGATTATGTGTGTGTGCTTGGGAGAGAGAGATTTACATTTATAAAGGTCTTATTTATAAAGGTCTACAATCTGGGTCTGTTTTTATTTTGACCAGTGTGTAATTATGGGGATCTAGTCTGCACTAGCATATGGGTTATAGGCAGGATCCTAGGGGACTGTTGGAGTGTGTGTCTGTGTGTGTCTGCATGTAATTCCCCACAGCTTGCACTAGCATGCCAAGTCGACCCACTGTCTCTGTCTGTCTGCGGTCTCTCCAGCTGGAAACTATTCCCCCTCTTTAGCCTGCCTCTCTCTCTCTCCCTCTCTCTTTCTTTCCCTTTCCTGCTCTGTCTTGCTTGACAATTCAAAGGGATTTGACCACCAGTGAGATAGATATTGAGTGGGCAAGTCAATAGAATAGAAGAATGTTAAATCTAACACCAGCATAATGCATGATCCTTTAGTTAGATACTGGAGCTGCTTGGCCAACGTTAGTTAGAGACTGGAGCTGCCTGGCAAATGTTAGTTAGAGACTGGAGCTGCCTGGCAAATGTTAGTTAGAGACTGGAGCTGCCTGGCAAACGTTAGTTAGAGATTGGAGCTGCCTGGGCAACGTTAGTTAGAGACTGGAGCTGCCTGGGCAACGTTAGTTAGAGACTGGAGCTGCCTGGGCAACGTTAGTTAGAGACTGGAGCTGCCTGCTGAATGTTAGTTAGAGACTGGAGCTGCCTGGCAAACGTTAGTTAGAGACTGGAGCTGCCTGGCAAATGTTAGTTAGAGATTGGAGCTGCCTGGCAAATGTTATAGACTGTAGCTGCCTGGCAAACGTTAGTTAGAGACTGTAGCTGCCTGGCAAACGTTAGTTATAGACTGGAGCTGCCTGGCAAACGTTAGTTAGAGACTGGAGCTGCCTGGCAAACGTTAGTTAGAGACTGGAGCTGCCTGGCAAACGTTAGTTATAGACTGGAGCTGCCTGCTGAATGTTAGTTAGAGACTGGAGCTGCCTGGCAAACGTTAGTTAGAGACTGGAGCTGCCTGGCAAATGTTAGTTAGAGATTGGAGCTGCGTGGCAAATGTTATAGACTGTAGCTGCCTGGCAAACGTTAGTTAGAGACTGTAGCTGCCTGGCAAACGTTAGTTATAGACTGGAGCTGCCTGGCAAACGTTAGTTAGAGACTGGAGCTGCCTGGCAAACGTTAGTTAGAGACTGGAGCTGCCTGGCAAACGTTAGTTATAGACTGGAGCTGCCTGCTGAATGTTAGAGACGGGCTGCTTGGCGAACGGGATTTCATGATGTAATACTATTCTGTGGTGGAAGGCATAGATTTAAGGTTAATGTTTCAACCAATCATGACAAACCTTGTCGAATCTGAGACTAATGATAGGATGTGATGTGGTTTTGGATGATGTCTCAGAACTGCTATGGAAACCAGAGTGTCCCTGTGTGTATGTGTGCATGCTCATGTATGTGTGTGTGTGCGTGCTTGTGTGTACCGCTGAACCCCTGCCACCCCATAAATAATCTTTAATCTGTAAAACTATGGTGCGGTTGAGCTGCAGCTCCCAGATTTGATGTATTAAACTGTAATCCTCTATCATCTCTAACCGTTTAGATCTTTGACTGATCATCCCCTGCCCTGACTGTACACTGACCTCACTGTGAGGGAAACATGATGCTCTTGTCTCTGTAGCCATGTCTCTGCTGATTGTGTTTATATAGCCCTCATACTCTATCTACCGCACATTGAACTAGGCTCAGTCAGTGTTGTGTTAGACAGCTCCCTGGTGGTAGAGACATAACAGTGCAAGACTGCATACTACTTTAACTCTAGTTTTCACCCCATATGAAGGGTTCTTTCCTTCCACATGACACATATTAATCATGTCACTTAACCCCCCCTCTCTCTTTCATCTCTCGCCCCCCTTCCAGGAAGCCCTCCCACCCCCAGCTAAAATCTTTCATTGGTCACATGGCCCAGGGGGGGCATGGCCGCTGGGAGGGGACTCTCAGCTCGTTGCCCTGCCTCCCTAACCACAGCGCTTGTGAGATGGGCGAGCTCACTCAGACAGGTAACCAACCAATCAATCACATTAAAGATGTGTAAAGAACCACCCAAACCAGGCTGGTTTTATATCTGAAATGTGCAACCAATCTCTGTCTTTCCCTCTTTAGGTGTAGTGCAGCATTTACGCAATGGCCAGCTCCTTCGCCAAGCCTACAAGCGCCACAAACTCCTCCCGCCCGATTGGTCGACCAAGCAAGTTTGGGTGGAGACTACGGGCAGGAGCCGCACCCTCCAGAGCGGGATGGCTCTTCTGTATGGGTTCCTGCCCGACTTTGACTGGAGCCGTCTGACAGTCCACCACCAGTGGAGCACGTTGTTCTGTGGCTCAGCCTGCGACTGTCCTGCTAGGAACCGTTATCTGGAGGAGGAGCAGAGGAGACAGTACCGCTTCAGAGCGGCAGACACTGAACTGGAGAGGACCTACGCAGACATGGCCCGTACGCTAGGTCTGCCCCCGCGCCAGCTCAGAGCTGCCAACCCTATAGACTCTCTGCTGTGCCACCTGTGCCATGGCCTGTCCTTCCCCTGTGTGGCAGCAGGGAGTGCTCTCGGCAGTGGGGGCTGTCTGACTCTGGCCCAGTTCGCTGTGATCCGGAGGCAGCAGTTAGAGGACGAGGTGGACAGGAGGAGGGTGGGACTGTATCACCGCTACGCCGTGCTCGCCACGCACCCCTACCTCAACCGCACCGCCAACAGGTTGGAGCGTGTTGCCAAGGCCTACGCTCCGGGCAGAAAACCCCGCGCTGGAGGAGAGGAGGTGTTCACCCTGTCCTCGGCTCACGACGTCACCGTGGCGCCGTTACTAAGCGCCCTGGGCTTGGAGGAGGCATTGTTCCCGAGGTTTGCAGCAAGGGTTGTGTTTGAGTTGTGGAAGAGTCCGCACGCAACGCAGGGACAACGTAAGGGGCAACGGCAGAGCCAGAATAAGGCTTCTGGGGTGAAAGGGGAGAGGTCAAAAGGTGGTAACGAGGGGGACATGTTTGTGAGGGTTCTGTACAACGGAGAGGACGTAACATTCCATACCACCTTCTGTCGCTCACATGACCGCCATGCCACACAACCGCTATGCCCCCTGGGTAACTTCCTGTCTTTCGTCAGGAAAGACATGTTCGGTGTCCTCAACGCCACGTCCTACCACGACGCCTGCTACCGACGGACAGGCTGACTGACAAAGGGGTGGAGAGAGAAAAGGAGGAAAGGAAGGGAATCATTTAGCTGATTTTGGAATTTGTTAATAGCTCTTTTCCCACGTTGATGGTAGTGCCCTATTGAACTATTTTAATGTCTTAAAATTTTGACATTTTTCTAAAGTCAAAAAACATTCCTAGAAAGCATAGATACTGATCATACATGTCATGCACACAAACACACTGCAAAAATACATATTTTCACCAACATATTCCTATACACAAACACACTGCAAAAATACATATTTTCACCAACAAATTCCTATACACAAACACACACATACTATATACACACTCTTCATGCCTTCTTGATCAGATGTCTTTGTCAATGAAGTTGGACTTCTAAACTGACAGCCTTGTGGTGTTGACAATCACACCCGGATACTTAACCTGCAAATATACACATTTGAACGTTGACCTTTCTACCATTTTTACATTTTTTAAATGTTTGTAAGGGAAAGACATTCTGGGGTGAAAGTTAAGGACTCAGACACTTTATTCACACATTCCTGCATTCCAACTGGGAATGTTGAGATTCTGCTTTTCCCAAATTCCTGCATAGAAAAGGGGAACATTGAAACTGGAAACACGAATGCTGGATTAGTTCATATAAAATGTTGAATCTGCCATTTATAATTTGTCTTGATATTGTTCTGACATTTTGATTAAAATGGTGCTGGAGACCAATAGAATTAGGGTCGGTTTTTCTGTATAATTAATTCATTTGAGTTTACTGCTAAAAAAAGAGCTCAGTACTGTACTTTCAGGTTGATTTCAATGTTAAGAATTAAGTCATCCCAACAATTTACACTCAATGTTTACTCAATAATGAAAATATTCCACACCTTAGTAAAGGCTAGTTTTTAATGGTACTTAGATTTCACTGTTGCTGTAAGATGGTAATAACAGTTCATAAATATGTCATCAGTAATTGTACATTTTTCCACTACATGAAGGAAACCATTTTCCAGTTGGGACTATTTTTATTAATGATGTTCATAATTTTGAATAATTATAATTTTTACTGTAAAGCACATTACAGTCTGCAAAGAAGTAATAAAACTTGTTTCCTCACAACTGTCTCTGTATTGTGTGAAAACGTATGAGCTAACATATTACTGTTCTGAATTCCCCAAGTCTCATGGACTAGACGTAATATAGTAAACATAAATCCAGGACAATCAAATTAGTATGCTATGTTATGTTTGAAATGGTTACATAAGATAGGTTACTTAGGCTTGACAAAATCCTGCAGAAAAAGTCCATGATGACTAGTCCTGCACAAACATGACAATTCCTGCAGGACCAAAACCTGCAGGATGTTGATATTCCTGCAAGACCAACTAAATCTCAGCACGAATCCGGCAGAACAATTCCTGTAGGACCATGACAATTCCTGCAGGACCGAAACCTGAATAATTTTAATATTCCTGCAGGATATGGCAATTCCTGAAGGACCAAGTAAATCCCAGGATGAATCCCGCAGAACCGAATCCTGCAGGATTTTGATATTTCTGCAGGATATATCAATTTCTGCAGGACCAATTCCAGCACAAAATCATGCAGGATTTAGATATTCCTAGGACCGTATCGGTCTAGTCTCAGTCCTGACTTAAATTTTCTTGAAAATCAAACAAGGTTTGAATTTTGCTGTCCATCAATGATTCCCAACCAAATTGAATGAGCTTGAGAAATTTTGACAAAAACAATATGTTGCCCTAAGAGTTGTCCAAAGTTGGTAGAATCTTAATGAAAATTATTCACAGCTGTAATGGCTGCCAAATGTGCTTCTACCAAGTAATAACACAGATGTAATGACTGTAACGATAATCGTCTGGAGAAGGAGAGGAGGTCCAAAGTGCAGCGTGGTATGTATCCATAATACTTTTAATCAAAATGAATACACGAACAAAAACAACAAAACGACCAACGAACAGTTCTGACAGGTGCAACAAACACTAACCACCCACAAACAAAAGTGGGAAAACAGGCTACCTAAGTATGTCTCTCAATCAGAGACAACGATAGACAGCTGCCTCTGATTGAGAACCACACCCAGCCAAACACATAGAAATAGAAAACCTAGACCTACAACATATAATACCCACCCACATCACACCCTGACCAAACTAAAAATAGAAACATACAAAGCAATCTATGGTCAGGGCGTGACAGTAACCCCCCCCCCCCCCAAAGGTGCGGACTCCGGCCGCAAAACCTAAACCAATAGGGGAGGGTCTGGGTGGGCATTTCACCGCGGTGGCGGCTCTGGTGCGGGACGTGGACCCCGCTCCACCTTAGTTTTGGCTCACTTAGGTGGCGCCTTTGGAGCGGGGACCCTTACCGCCGACCCCGGACCGGGGACCCTCGCAGCGGGCCCCGGAAAGGAGGGAAACACTGGCTGCTCCGGACAGGAGGGAGACCCTGGCTGCTCCGGACAGGAGGGAGACCCTGGCTGCTCCTGACTGAAGCCCATCGCTGGAGGCTCCGGACTAGAGGGCGACGCTGGAGGCTCCGGACTAGAGGGCGACGCTTGAGGCCTCGTGCCATAACTCCTCACTGGAGGCTTCGTGCCATGGATCCTCACAGGAGGCTTCATGCCATGGATCATCACAGGAGGCTTCGTGCCATGGATCCTCACTGGAGGCTTCGTGCCATGGATCCTCACAGGAGGCTTCGTGCCATGGATCATCACAGGAGGCTTCGTGCCATGGATCATCACTGGAAGCTTCTTGCCATGGATCATCACTGGAGGCTTCGTGCCATGGATCATCACTGGAGGCTTCGTGTCATGGATCATCACTGGAGGCTTCGTGCCATGGATCATCACTGGAGGCTTCTTGCCATGGATCATCACTGGAGGCTTTGTGCCATGGATCATCACTGGAGGCTTCATGCCATGGATCATCCCTGGAGGCTTCGTGCCATGGATCATCCCTGGAGGCTTCGTGCCATGGATCATCACTGGAGGCTTCTTGCCATGGATCATCACTGGAGGCTTCGTGCCATGGATCATCACTGGAGGCTTCGTGCCATGGATCATCACTGGAGGCTTCGTGCCATGAATCATCACTGGAGGCAGCTGTCTATCGTTGTCTCTGATTGAGAACCATACTTAGTTAGCCTTTTCCCACCTGTGTTTGTGGGTGGTTGTTTTATGTTTTGTGTGTTCACCTTACAGGACTGTTCGTTTATCGTTTTTGTTGTTTTGTCAAGTGTTTCATATTTTAATTGAAATAATGAACACTTACCACGCTGCACCTTGGTCCTCCTCTCCTTCTCCAGACGACGATCGTGACAACGACGTTCGTTTGAGGAAAAATGAGAGGACCAAGGTGCAGCGTGGTACGTGTTCATGACTTTTAATAACACTGAACATTAGAACAAAAAATAACAAAACAGAACAAACGAACGAGTCCTGTCTGGTGCAGACACAAAACAGAAAACAACTACCCACAAAACACAGGTGGGAAAAGGATAACTAAGTATGGTTCTCAATCAGAGACAACGATAGACAGCTGCCTCTGATTGAGAACCACACCCAGCCAAACACATAGAAATAGACTACATAGAACGAAAACATAGAATGCCCACCCCAACTCACGCCCTGACCAACCAAAATAGAGACATAAAAAGGATCTCTAAGGTCAGGGCGTGACAACAGAGGGGTGGAGACTTATACAATTATGATTTTTCTACAACTTTATTTTACTTTGAAAATGTGTAGGTTGTGTAGATCTGTATATATAAAATAATGTAATCACTTATAGATTTCATTTTAAGGCAGAAAAATGTGAAAAAAGTTCAAGGGGCTGTAGACTTTATATAGGCACTTGTCATGAGAATTTTCAATCCCAATGACTATCAATCAATAGCTTTGACCAATCCCCGAGGTTTGTAAGACCATGGGTATTGTAACGCTCTGGGTGTCGGGGGTGTGAAGTCAGGCGCAGGAACAACAGAGAGTTCAATATAGTGCTTTTAATGCACACACGGTAAACAATGTCCCCACGAAAACACTGGGTGTAACAAACAAATGTCCCATACACGGGGGACAAAAACCCAGTCCAAATACACTCTATGAACGAAACAAACAATACGTTCGTCTACTCCCGATACCAATGTACAACTGAATCAATCCCGCACAAAGAAACGTACGGGCTGGCTGACTAATAAAGCCCAACTAATTATAATCAACTCAACACAGGTGTAACAAATAAACACATAAGGAGGGGGAGGAAAAAGAGTCAGTGGCAGCTAGTAGGCCGGCGACGACGACCGCCGAGCGCCACCCGAACGGGAAGGGGAGTCACCTTCGGTCGGAGTCGTGACAGGTATACTAATAATTAGCAAAGACTCAGCTTTATGCAAAAGGTTAGTACAGTTTATTCAGAGAACGTTCTAGTCCATTGTACAAAAACATCAATTTTATACTGGCTCCTTACGCACATACCTTCACACAAACAGTAGATATCCTACGCACATACATACAAGTTCAAATCTTAAGCTACGCCTTGCTCAGACAGTCTGTGTTTTTCCAATATACAGATACATTGTTTCTTTAATCTGCAACATGTTTCATAATTTTCTGCGAGCCTAACAGTTTCTCCCCTCCACGGGTGGAGACAGAATGTCCTGTAAGGAACACAGTAGTCCAGCTTGTCTGTCGATAGCTCCTCTTATCATTTGTTTCCCACTTGCACCCTGCTTACATACTAAAAAGGAACAAAAGGTCCTTGTTCTAATTCTGACTAAAACTACACACATCATCAGATTATAGTTTTATGATTCTAATACATTTCATACAATTATATGGTTTCAGAGTGGAATTATTTAATCATTATCTTTAGACATATAAAATAACTTATCAGCACTGTACATAGAAATCAACATTGATTTTGAATATTGATATTTCTGGGTTCTCAACTTTCAGGAAAGTATGCCCCCTGGTGGTGAGAAGTTATGTCTGGTATAGGCTGCTACAGCCACGGACTCAAGATCCTGAGGTCCAGTGTCTATCAACACAGTGTCTACTTGTATTCACCTCAATTTTAGTCATTGATGTCCAGTCTCCCCTACTCTTGGTCATCTAGCAGGTTACAATGCCATGATGAATACATTAGTTATCATAGTGCTCGACAACTTTAGTTGAGAAGCTCTTCTGTAGTGCAACGGAGTTGCCCGTGCCTACTCAAATATAGCTCCTGTACCATCAAACAACTATTTCCACACAGAGAACACAATACTTGGCTATCATTGCCTTTTAACTTTATTAGGTGGAGATGGAGTATCATTCCTCTACACAGGAGTGTCTAGACCACTCAAACTCAACTCTGGACCTCGAAGCCATCTTCCATTGATTTTTGTAATTGTCCCCCTCTAATCAGGGATTCATTCAGACCAGGGACACCAGCTTTGTGCAATTAATTATCAGGTAACACAGAAAACCAGCAGGCTCCGGACCTCGTATGGTCAGAATCATATACCCCTGGTCTAGACTATAAGCTTAGATAGACAACTTTAGTGCCCAAAAGCCCGTTTTAGCATTGGTAGCGCCACTTTGATGAAGTCAACTGGGTGGGCCTTCCTGTGGGTTAAGGAAGGATCACATAATTCCATCTAGGTCAGGCCTGGGCAATTATTTTCCATGGAGGGCCACATTAGAATATATTTTTGCCATCGTGGGCCAGAATGATATTACAGGATTATACATAATGTGTATGACTGTGTTGACAGATATATCTACTGTAAATCATGTCCAGATATGCTACTTATTTTACTATGCACAGAAATAAACCACATCCATGTTCTCTTTTTGCTAAGTATTTTCATTATTAAACATGCAATGAACTACACGGAGGGAAAAGTACACTGTACATTCAGCACCACGGACAGAACTCTTGTTAACGGGTACGCACAAAAACACAAGAAAGAGGGAGAGCTCAACATTACATTTAAAACTACTCAGTGTGAGGAGTGAAGTCTCTGATGGGCATTGACTACAGCAGTGAAGTCAGGTATAATTTCTGACCTCGCTATGTGCAGGATTGGTGAGAGTCAGTAAGAGATGATCTGTGTCTTGACTTGTTATTTGTGACCCAATTCAGGAAACTAGGCATATGTCGCAAGTCATGACTTCACAGGAGACCATTTTAAACATAAAACATTTTTTTTAATCAAAATGCGTTTTTGGCAGAAATGCCTTCTCGACCATGTGAACTTTCACATGCCTTAATATCAAACTTGTATGTAATTTGTAAATACGAGTAAAATTGTTAACTTCTTATGGCTGCAGGGGCAGTATTGAGTAGCTTGGATGAAAGGTGCCCAGAGTAAACTGCCTGCTCCTCAGTCCCAGTTGCTAATATATGCATATTATTATTAGTATTGGATAGAAACCACTCAGAAGTTTCTAAAACTGTTGGAATGATGTCTGTGAGTATAACAGAACTCATATGGCAGGCAAAAACCTGAGAAGAAATCCAAACAGGAAGTGGGAAATCTGAGGTTGGTCGATTTTCAGCTCATCGCCTATCGAATACACAGTGGGATATGGGTCAGTTTGCACTTTCTACGGCTTCCACTAGATGTCAACAGTCTGTAGAACCTTGTCTGATGCTTCTACTGTGAAGTGGGGCCGAAGGAGACGGGAATGAGTCAGGTCTATCATGACCTGACCATGCTCTGACCATGCGCGTTCACGTGAGAGGGAGCTCTGTTCCATCGCACTTCTGAAGACAATGGAATTCTCCGGTTGGAACTTTATTGAAGATTTATGTTAAAAACATCCTAAAGATTGATTCATGTGACATGTTTCATGTTTCTACTGTCTGTTACGGAACTTTTTGACATTTCGTCTGCTTTTAGTGAACGAAGTGGGAGTCCTGGGAGTGCATTCCGACGAAGATCAGCAAAGGTAAGTGAAGATTTATAATGCTATTTATAACTTTTGTTGACTCCACAATTTGGCGGGTAACTGTATGGCTTCCTTTTGTGGCTGAACGCTGTTCTCAGATTATTGAATATTGTGCTTTTGCCGTAAAGCTTTTTGAAATCTGACACAGCGGTTGCATTAAGAACAAGTGTATCTTTAATTCTATGTAAAACATGTATCTTTCATCAAAGTTTATGATGAGTATTTCTGTTATTTGATGTGGCTCCCTGCAAATTCTCCGGATATTTTGGAGGCATTTCTGAACATGGCACCAATGTAAACTGAGGTTTTTGGATATACATATGAACTTTATCAAACAAAACATATATGTATTGTGTAACATGAAGTTCAATGAGTGTCATCTGATGAAGATCATCAAAGGTTAGTGATTAATTTGATCTCTTTCTGCTTTTTGTGACTCCTGTCTTTGGCTGGAAAAATGGCTGTGTTTTTCTGTGATTTTGCGGTGACCTAACATAATCGTTTTTGGTGCTTTCGCTGTAAAGCCTTTTTGAAATCGGACACTGTGGTGGGATTAACAAGAAGTGTATCTTTAAAATGGTGTGAAATACTTGTATGCTTGAGGAATTTTAATTATGAGATTTCTGTTGTTTGAATTTGGCACCCTGCACTTTCACTGGCTGTTGTCATATCGATCCGGTTAACGGGATTGCAGCCATAAGAAGTTTTTAAATTACGAGCCTAGTTGGTTTAGCCACAAAGAAAGATGGCGACCTTCCCACTAGCCATGATTGGCTGAGATAATGAGTGGGCTGGACATGCCAAGAGATGAGTTTGGATTGGTCTGCGGTGTTGCATATTGTGTCTATAAAATGAGCTGCTCGTAATGCAGTTTTTTTTTAAAAGATATAACTTTAGCCATGGAGAGCTGCAAATATGTTGCTACTGCTCTCAATAACATTTCTGCCCTGCATTTATCAGGCGCTATCTGTCACGGATCCCTCCCGGAACATTCATTACGCACACCTGTCCCCTATTCCCACTGATTAGTATTTGTATAAGTGTGCCCTTCGGTTTCCATTGGGCTGTTGATTATTGTTACAATGTCTGTTGGTGAGTGTGAGTACCTGTGCTGTGTGTTTTGGCTTTTGTGCCATTATGGATTGTGCAGATGATTACGGGTCTCGTCCCATGTGTTAATCATTGTGCACGTGTGTTATTTATTCGAGGTACTCCTTGCTCTTTTGTTTTGGGTTTCTACCCTGTGTTTTTTGTTGTTTGTTAGTTTGGTCTTCGTCCCCTTGCCTTTACACCGCACATTGTAATTTGGGTGCAATAAAAAAAACTATTACACATTCCTGCGTCTGTCTCCTGACTCATTCATACTGAGATGACACTTTCGACAAAGGTCAGTGGGAAAAGTTGTGATGGACTACTTTCTGGACGATCGTGCCATGCAATGCTGACTCTCTCACTCTGACAATAACACATTTTGAAATCAGTGGAACACAACGGGTCAAACAAGCTGTGTAAACTAAACAGAAACAACACAGGATGTCTGATTAAAGGGGTTGCAGTCGGCCGTGAAGCTTTCATCCATGTATAGAGGTAAGAATCTAGCTACAGATTCAGATATACGTTCCTAAAGCTTGCTGTTAGCTAGTCAGCTGGAGTTTGATCGCTTTAGCTTTCTATGATAGCTTGCTATCGGTTTGTATTGATAGTAACGTTACTCTATGGATTGGGATTATATTTCATATTTTAGCTAGCTAACGTTAGCGTGACATGTTTTAATAACAAAAGACCCCAAGTTAGCTAGCGTCAGCCGAGGTTAGGTGGCTGGCTTGCTAGCTAACATTAACTTGTGTAAGAAGTGTGTGTAACATTAGTGTAGTTTTCTTAGAATGCCATTTTGCATTGCTAGTTATAGCCTAATGTTAGCTAGCTAACATATTGGTTAACTTTAGCTATGACAATCTGTTTGTATTGCTAGTTAAAGCTTGCTGTTAGTTAGCCAGCTGAAATTAAACAGTAGCTACAGTAGCTAACATTCCCTGTATGAACTGTGTAGTGATATCTCAGAATGCCATTTCGCATCTATTGTATAATAATGCTAAAATATTTGATGCTGAATGACAAATTCCAGACAATCAGTAGAACACGCCTCACTCTAATCAACTAGGCATAGTCATCAAAAAGAGAGCTGGCCTAAGCAAGCAAAGGCAGCAGGAAAACACGTGTGGACCTGAATTGTGATAACTGCAATGGCCAAAACAAGAACAAGTTTGTGCTTTGGTATTGTCCCTGGTGGACTATGCACAAGCTCCACCACAATCTGAACCTTCACTTCCTGATCACAGGCCATACCAAGTTTGCCCATGACTGGTGCTTTCGGCCTCATCAAGCAGCGCTTCAGAAAAACCAGAGTGAACACTTTGTCTGAGATTGCTGGTGTTGTGAAGGTCAGCACTATGACAGGGGTCAACATCCCACAGCTGGTTGGACTGGAGGATGGTACGGTGCTGGTGGAAAGCTATGGCTGGCAACAACACCTGACTCTGTACTTCAGGCCGCTGTCACAGATCAAGCAGTACAAGCACTTCAGGTAAAACATAATTTTCATTGTATGAGGTTATTCTTATCTAAACCTGGGAGGTGAATTGATGTTGTGCAGTGTTGTAATGTCTTCAGATTTATTTGTTATTCCCTGTTTTACAGCTTCAATGCTCTGGAGCCTGGTGTTGTCGCCAAGGAGCGTTTCAAAGTCTGGCGTTATACCTCGTAAGAATATCAACTACTGCGCCGTATCACTGCTCTCATCCAGGGCCAAGGAGAAATAGGTGAAATCTTTTACCTTGTCTTTCAACTGTTGTTCCATATTCTCTGCGATGTCCTCAACACGCCGTGCCACTGCTCATCTTGACAGGGAAACATTTTCAAACAGCTCTTTCTTGTCGGGGCAAAGTATTGCTGCAGAGTCAATTAAACATTCTCTAATGAATTCACCCTTAGAAAATGGCTTGATATGTTTAGCAATTTTGTGGACATGTACATAGCTAGCTCTCGCAATTGCGTAATTTGCTGAATGCAGTTTTGTAAAAAATGCTTGCTGCTTTTGCAACTGAGAAACTCTTTCGATGCACTTGTCCTCTGCTCAGAAGACATATTCCTATATTTCTCTGCATGCTTTGTCTGGAAGTGACCGGACAAATTGTAGTCTTTTAAGACAGCGATGCGCTCTAAGCACATGTAACAGTATAGCTTCCGTCCCTCTTCTCGCCCCAGCGCCCCTCTGCACACATCAACAACAATAGGTAACGAAGAATCGTTACCTATTGCTCCACAAAAGCAGAGCAAGGGGAACAATAACTTCTAGGTCTCAGAGCGAGTGTTATTACCGATTGAAACGCTATTAGTGCACACCACGCTAACCAGCTAGCCATTACACACCGGCAACACTCACCCCCATTTTGACCTCATCCTTTTCCGCAGCAGCCAGTGGTCCGGGTCAACAGCATCAATGCAACAGTATTGCTTCTGTCCCCCTCTTCGCCCCTACCTGGGCTCGAACCAGGGACTCTGACACACATCAACAACAGTCACCTTCGAAGAATCGTTACTTATCGCTCCCCGCTAACTAGCTAGCGATTTCACACCGGTTACGCACACAGCTTTCCCTGATACCTCAATAAATGAATATTTCGATGCCCACTCTTGCTGGAACACCCTACATTCATTGTCTACTTTCATCTTCTTTGAAAAACTAATTTTTGCGCAATTTCTAGCTAGCTACAATTTGTAACTGTGACGTGTGTGTCAGCCTGTCAGTCACGGTCTTACCTCGTGCAGTTGTTATTTACGCTGTTACGTTCCCCAGTTTCTGTGTTTTAGTTTGTATTTGAGTGTGTGTTTCAGGAGATGACTTCCTGAAGTACTCCCCAACCAGATGATTGGTCGACCCCAGGCTAATTGATGATTGGAGCTGACCCCGCCCCCTCGTCAAGAAGCAGCTGACCCTAATCACCATTGCCACCTGAAGATATAAAAGCCAGTGTTCTGTTCAGAAGAAGAGAGATGAGATCAGGAGAGAGATTAGAGGGAGATTGAATATTTAGGAGAGAGATTAGAGATTTGGAGATCAGAGATAGAATTGAATATTTTGGAGAAAGATTAGAGGGAGATTGAATGTTTTGGAGAGATCATTAGAGAGAGAAGGAGAAGAGATCAGAGATAGAATTGAATATTTTGTATAGTGTTGGTTGTGTATCAGAAAGTGTTGGTATGTACTATATTAGTTGTTGTTGGTAGCAGCTTTGCTATGTCCTGTGTTTGTGAGTGTTTGTGAAATTGTTAATAATTATTCTGTTTCATTTGTTCCCAGGGGGGAAGGGGAAGGCACTTTGGGAGTGCTTAGGCAAGAGGCCCGCGGGCATACATATACCTGTAGTATATTTACTGTCTAGGCACACTAGGTAAGACCTGGGCGGACCACCCCCTGTATTTTGGTTAGGGCACCAGGTGGTGCTAAGTTAGGTAAGTAAGTGGGTAGGCAGGTTATATAGGAGAGGGGGAACTTTGATATTTACTTTCTTTGCTTTGGTTCCGTCCAGCCCCTTTTCCCCATATTACCGTGTAGGAAATAAATCCTAGTAAACGGTAAATTCTGCTTTTGTGTCATCCTTACTCGCACCTACAGTCCATACCTCTTGCACTTCAGAGAGTTGAGTTGTAGCAGGGAGTTGCGTTCCCTCTTCTCAGAGGCGTGCGTAACATAATGGGGGCTCATCCGGGATTCCATTAAACCCACCGGACCCTGCTGCACTGAGCTCTCTGTGGTTAGTGATTGAGGTGTGATGGTAGGTTGTGAGTTTGGATGACTTGTTTAGTTTGTGTGTTCAGTAAATTGCTGTGTACAAGATGGCTGCCTCAGCCATCTCCAAGTTCATTGATGCGCCCTCTATTGATTGTTTGGTGAGGTTTCGAAAAGTAGACCTTTTAGCTATAGCTGACCATTATGGATTTGTTATCCCTGAGAAAGCCCTAAAGGCTGAGCTTTTGGTGCTAGTCAGGGAGGGTTTAGTGAGAGAAAGAATTCTCTCATTGCAAGGAGAGGAGACGGGTAGACCTTCCGATGCCAAGTCGGAGGACAGGGCGGAGGAAGGGGTTGCTCGTACCCCCTTTGCATTGCCTCGATATGATCCTTTATCTTCTACTTCAGGTCGTTCAGACGGGACCGCTAGGCTGAAGGTGAGGCTGGCCCGGTTAGAAATGGAGCAAAAAGATAAGGAGAGACAGATGCATTTTGATCTTGAAATTAGGAAAATAGAAGCCGACAAGGAGGTGAGGATCCGACAACTGGAGCTAGAAGCTGGCTCCGGTACGACTCCAAAAGCTGCTTATCATCAAGCCCACTTTGATGTAAGTAAAAATATAGCTTTAGTCCCACCATTCCGAGAGTCGGAAGTTGATTCCTATTTCTCTGCGTTTGAGCGTGTGGCCGCTGCGCTGCATTGGCCACTTGAGGTTTGGCCGCTCCTGTTGCAATGTAAATTGTCTGGGAAAGCCCAGGAAGTAGTAGCTGCTCTCTCCCTGGAAGACAGTTTACACTACGAAACAGTTAAAACTACCGTGTTGCGGGCTTATGAGTTGGTGCCTGAAGCTTATAGACAGCGCTTCAGGAACCACAAGAAACCCTCTCACTGTACTTTTGTTGAGTTTGCAAGGGACAAAGAGTCTCTGTTTAATCGATGGTGTTCAGCCAGCAAAGCTAACACCTTTTCTGATATTCGGGAGTTGATGCTGTTGGAGGATTTTAAAAGCAACCTCCCAGATAGAATTGTAGTTCATTTAAATGAACAGAAAGTGGTGACATTGGCCCAGGCAGCAGTGTTGGCAGATGAGTACGCTTTGACACACAAGACTGTCTTTGGTGCACCTCGTTTTGAAGGTAGACTGATTACGTCATCAGTGCCTCGTTCAGGTCGCTTTTCCTCTGACAAACCTTTTCATGAGATCCGTGAATGTTTTTACTGTCACCAAAAGGGTCACGTGATTGCGGACTGCCCAGTTTTGAAAAATAAACCGAAACAGTCCCAGTCACCGTCCCCAAAAAGAAAATGTTTGGGTTTAGTCAAGTCTTTGGCTCGTCCGTTGGTCCGAGGTATTGATTCAGCATTTGAGAAACCGGATCCTGTTTATGCTCCGTTTATCTCTACCGGTTGTGTTTCCTTAACTGGAGAACAAGCTGATCAAAAGCCAATTAAAATCTTACGAGACACTGGGGCGGCACAGTCAGTAATCATTACTGATGCTTTACCCTGGTCTCCTGAAACATATTGTGGCTCACATGTTATATTACAGGGCATAGAGACAAAAACAGTACCTGTACCATTACACTGGGTCCACTTAGTGTCAGACTTGGTATCAGGACGTTTCCGTGTTGGTGTAGTGTCTACACTGCCAGTAAAAGGAGTCACATTGCTACTAGGGAATGATATTGCTGGTGGTAACGTTACTCCTGTGTTAGAGGTAGTAGACAACCCAGAAATCAGAATTGCAGATGAGAAATTGGTTCAAGCATTTCCCCATGTTTTTCCTGCTTGTGTGTTAACGAGGGCACAATCTCGCAAGCTTGGCGACGTGGTGGATTTGGCTGGTTCCATTTTTGAGAATGTTGAAGTAGAAGACAATGCATCGAGTATTCCTTCTGCAAGTCCGACAGTTTTTACAGGAGTAAAAACTAAGGCAGGGGAATGCGAACTCGCGCCCCAATTACATGACATTCTTTTGTCTGTCACCCCTGAGAAGGTGATTGAATGTCAAAAAGGAGACACCAGTCTTCGTAAGTGTTTTGCTTCGGTAATTTCCATTGAGGAAGCTAAAACTAGAGAGACTGCCTACTTTATGGAAGCAGGAGTTTTGATGCGTAAATGGGCAGCTCATGACACCGTTAATGACTGGAGTGAAGTGTGTCAAGTGGTTGTTCCTACACCGTTCCGACAGCAGGTGCTGTCACTCGCCCATGACCAGGCGTGGTCTGGACATTTGGGGATCACAAAGACTTATAACCGGGTCCTTCGTCATTTTTTCTGGCCAGGTTTGAAGTCTGATGTGGTCCAATTTGGTAAAACATGTCACGTATGTCAACTCACTGGGAAAGCGAATCAAACAGTTCCTCGAGCACCGCTCTGCCCGATTCCTGTGGTGGGGGAACCGTTTGAAAGAGTGTTAGTTGATTGTGTAGGTCCATTGCCGAAAACCAGGTCAGGTAACCAGTTCTTACTAACAATAATGGGCAGTGCTACTCGATACCCAGAGGCTATTCCTCTCCGTACTATAACGGCTAAGACTGTGGTGAAGGCACTGGTGAAGTTCTTCTCTACGTTTGGACTCCCTAAAGTAATCCAAACTGATCAGGGATCCAACTTCATGTCAAAGCTGTTTTCAAATGTGTTAAAGACATTGTGTATTTCCCATCAGGTCTCAAGTCCGTATCATCCAGAGAGTCAAGGGGCTCTCGAACGCTGGCATCAGACGCTGAAGGCAATGCTACGCAAGTATTGTATGGATACCAGTACCGATTGGGATGAGGGGGTGCCCTTTGTCCTATTTGCTATAAGGGAAACCATACAAGAGTCCTTAGGGTTCAGCCCTGCTGACCTTGTGTTTGGACACACCCCACGGGGTCCGCTGAAAGTTTTGAAGGAGCATATCTTATCTCCTACACCCAGCAGCGCCCCTAAAAATGTTTTGGATTATGTCAGTAAGATGCGGGAGAGACTGCACGCCGCATGTGCGTTAGCCCAAAAGTCTCTTTCCTCTTCGCAAAAACGCATGAAGGTGCATTATGACAAAAAGGCTGTTGGCCGTTCTTTTGCACCAGGGGATCAAGTTTTAGTTTTGTTGCCAATTCCTGGCTCATCTCTGTCAGCACGTTTTTCTGGACCATATCTGGTGGAAAAGAAACTCAGTGACACCAATTATGTGATAAAGACTCCAGATCGAAGGCGTTCTTCCCGTGTGTGTCATGTTAACATGCTAAAAGAATATTATGTACGTGACTCTCCAGACAGCTCCTCAAGTAAGCCGGTCCAGCCCGCCGTCTCCAGTGTGGCTGCGGTGGTGCTGAAGCCTGGCTGGGACCTAGAGGATGATGAGGAGGATGGGTTGGAGTTACGCCATACGTTACAGCAGTGTGAACGCCTATGTAATTCAGAGATGCTGAAGAAGTTACCCTCTCAAATGGAACATTTGGATAACGTTCAAACTAAGGACCTTATCCTATTGATAAACAGTTTTCTCAGTGTGTTTCAGGACGTTCCAAGTCGCACGTCCATCTTGGAACATGACGTGGATGTGGGGAACGCTGCTCCTATACGTCAGCATCCGTACCGGGTTAATGCAAAGAAAAGGGAGGTAATGAAAAGTGAGGTAGCTTATTTATTACAGAATGACATGGCAAAACCCAGTAACAGCTCCTGGAGTTCCCCATGTATTCTTGTTCCTAAGCCTGACGGTACGTCCCGCTTATGCACGGACTATCGTAGAGTAAATGCAGTTACAAAGTCTGATTCTTTTCCTCTACCTCGATTAGATGACTGCATTGATAGAATTGGCTCTGCTGCTTACGTTAGTAAGTTAGATTTGTTAAAAGGTTATTGGCAGGTGCCTCTGACCTCTAGAGCTTCTGACATATCGGCTTTTGTTACGCCTGATAACTTTGTACAATACACTGTGATGCCCTTTGGCATGTGTAATGCACCTGCTACTTTTCAGCGTCTAGTTAACATTGTGTTTGCAGATGTGCCAAATTGTACTGCATACCTTGATGATGTGGTGATACATTCGTCTACTTGGTCTGATCATCTCTCCACTTTGAAAAGTGTGTTTCAGCAGTTGGAGAATGCTTCTTTAACCCTCAATTTGGCCAAGTGTGAGTTTGGGAAGGCTACGGTGACTTACTTAGGGAAACAAGTGGGACAAGGTCAAGTGCGCCCAGTATCTGGCAAAGTGGAAGCAATTGTTGCTTTTCCTGTTCCCACGACTCGACGCCAGTTGCGCAGATTCCTAGGGATGGTAGGGTACTATCGTACATTCTGTAAGAATTTCTCGACGGTAGTAGCTCCCCTTTCATCTCTGCTTAGTCCCAAGGTACCATTTAGGTGGTCCAAGGACTGTAACCATGCTTTTGAGTCCGCTAAAGCGCTACTTTGTAGTGCCCCAGTGCTTGCCGCCCCCAACTTTGACAAACCTTTGAGGTTGACGCTAGTATAGTGGGGGTGGGTGCGGTTCTCTTACAGGAAGATGAAGACGGAGTGGATCGGCCCGTCAGTTTCTTCTCCCGTAAATTCAACTCGTGTCAGTCAAGTTACTCCACAATTGAACAAGAGACGCTAGCTTTATTGCTAGCCTTACAGTTCTTTGAAGTATATGTGGGATCCAGTGCCTTGCCTGTTATGGTCTTCACAGACCATAATCCTTTAGTGTTCTTGAAACAAATGTACAATCAGAACCGCCGCCTTATGCGGTGGGCTCTGATTGTACAAGGATATAATGTACAGATAGCCTATGTGAAGGGCTCAGCGAATGTGGTTGCTGACGCTCTATCACGGGTTTACTAACTGGGGAAGCGTTGGGTTTTGTTATTACAAACTGTATGTTTGCAATTTTTGTGGTGGGCGTGTTACGTTCCCCAGTTTCTGTGTTTTAGTTTGTATTTGAGTGTGTGTTTCAGGAGATGACTTCCTGAAGTACTCCCCAACCAGATGATTGGTCGACCCCAGGCTAATTGATGATTGGAGCTGACCCCGCCCCCTCGTCAAGAAGCAGCTGACCCTAATCACCATTGCCACCTGAAGATATAAAAGCCAGTGTTCTGTTCAGAAGAAGAGAGATGAGATCAGGAGAGAGATTAGAGGGAGATTGAATATTTAGGAGAGAGATTAGAGAGTAGAGATTTGGAGATCAGAGATAGAATTTAATATTTTGGAGAAAGATTAGAGGGAGATTGAATGTTTTGGAGAGATCATTAGAGAGAGAAGGAGAAGAGATCAGAGATAGAATTGAATATTTTGTATAGTGTTGGTTGTGTATCAGAAAGTGTTGGTATGTACTATATTAGTTGTTGTTGGTAGCAGCTTTGCTATGTCCTGTGTTTGTGAGTGTTTGTGAAATTGTTAATAATTATTCTGTTTCATTTGTTCCCAGGGGGGAAGGGGAAGGCACTTTGGGAGTGCTTAGGCAAGAGGCCCGCGGGCATACATATACCTGTAGTATATTTACTGTCTAGGCACACTAGGTAAGACCTGGGCGGACCACCCCCTGTATTTTGGTTAGGGCACCAGGTGGTGCTAAGTTAGGTAAGTAAGTGGGTAGGCAGGTTATATAGGAGAGGGGGAACTTTGATATTTACTTTCTTTGCTTTGGTTCCGTCCAGCCCCTTTTCCCCATATTACCGTGTAGGAAATAAATCCTAGTAAACGGTAAATCCTGCTTTTGTGTCATCCTTACTCGCACCTACAGTCCATACCTCTTGCACTTCAGAGAGTTGAGTTGTAGCAGGGAGTTGCGTTCCCTCTTCTCAGAGGCGTGCGTAACATACGCTTGCCTTCAAAATAAATGTCCCACAAGCGGTGGCCGATAAATCATTACACAAAGGTGAGTATTTATTGGGCTTTTAATTTGAATAACAAATAAGTTTTTCAAAACTTTACTATCGCAAATGTTTTATGTGATCTGAGCATGATTCCGCGGGCCGTATTGAATCAGGTCGCAGGCCGCATAGGACCCCGGGGCCGGCCTTTGACCAGGCCTGATCTAGGTCATCAGGAGGGATCACCCAATGAATTATACACTTGAGCAAACATTCCATAACTGCAGAGCAGTAAATCACCAACCTTGACTTCATACCTTTTCAGACAACACACTTGTGGCAGTATGCACCCTTTCAGTTTGATTACCAACTCTTAGAAGTAGTAGAAGAAGAAAATGTACTTCTTAATCGAGATGGCCTCAATGGCACTTCCTGTGCTCCCAGAGACACCATAATTTGAATGATACAAAGATTTGTTGTTTATCTAAGTGTAACGGATGTGAAATGGCTAGCTAGTTAGCGGGTACGCGCTAATAGCGTTTCAATCAGTTACGTCACTTGCTCTGAAACCTAGAAGTAGTGTTTCCCCTTCCGCGGCTTTTGTGGAGCGATGGGTAACGCCGCTTCGTGGGTGACCGTTGTTGATGTGTGCAGAGGGTCCCTGGTTCGCGCCCGAGGTCGGGGCGAGGGGACGGTCTAAAGTTATACTGTTACATAAGCCTTTGGCCTTCCCTAGACTCATTTTCATGTTCATTTACATCTCTATCACTAGATGGCAGTATACCTTCACTGATAGAAGCCACCATCACTCTGCCTGCCCCGGTGCCCCATCCACCAGTATCACAGAAATAGTTTATCATGAGTGCCACAGGGCTTAACGCACAATCAATATATTTTATATATGTATAAAAACTAAAGCGCTTACTCCCTCTTAGGCCCTAGCCCAGACCAGTGATGTGTCATCTCGATAAATAACATAATCCGACGATGACAAAACATCAATTCCGCAGGCTTATTTTCTAAAGTGCCCTTGTAAGCCTGTCCAACTTTCCACTTCCAGAACTCTCAGAAAAATATCAATATTGATTGCAAAATGCAATAACATGGCAAGGTTGCCATCAACATTAACATTGGGGTTTTCTTGACAAATTGGGGAATAGGGAATCTAATGAATGAATTTTGCCCCTACCCTTCTAAAACAGACAGATATTGTCTGAAGTAGTATGAATCATGCATGTGATCTATTTATGGAATGCATTGACACGGATACTAACACCATTTCAGTTTTCACATCAATATAAAAGTGCAGGATTTGGCTATTAAAGTTAATTGTCATCCTTATTGCCGGGGCAGTAACACTATGCACTAACTGCCTGTGTTTTTTCTAGTCCTTCCATTACATTGGATTAAGACGTCTTCTCTATAGGGAGTTTTTTAAGAGCCCCAACGCTTGGTCTGAACATTCATATATGCATCACTTGTGGTACAGCTTTGGAAGCATAAGGACCTTATCTTTCATATCAGAGAGAAATATATATTTTTTAAACAAAAGTTTTTGATACACACCTTTATAGGGTTAGGGTTCCCACAAGGCCATATTTCCATGTTACAGACAGAATACTGAGTGGACTACCTGATAATTATCTATTGTCGTCTCCAAACACCTGCTTGTAAAGGAAGATGGACGTCACAAACGTGTTGTCACTGAAAAATACTGTTGGCTGCAACTGTGATAAAACCGGTTAAAACAGTGAACAGTTATTTTGATGTGATATGAAAGTAGAGGAATTTATGTTTCTAGAACCTTACCGCAACTAAGAATCAATTCACATTTACACTGAGTACTTGACTGTTTTGGGCTTCCAGAGCAAATTCGCCTTTAAACAGAACATGTCAGGTCCTTGGACCAAGGAGTGATGTTAGGCTCCTTTAGTCCATTATTGGGGTATATGTTTTTCAAAGCAGATTTTCTAGTATATGATTTCTATACTGTCTTGTTGACCTCTACTCTTGGTCCTGCACTGACATCACTGTTATTGATAGAACCCCTCCTCTCCTGACCAGGCTGTTCCCATCTCACCCTGCCAGTTTCTCCATGCCCTCCAGCCTCTGTCTGACACCCATACACTACCATACCTCTGATGTCATACTGTATAGCAGGGCGGAGCAGGAATTTCCTCCCACAACCCGAGAGCTGGAGCGGGTCTAGCTCAAACTTTAATGTGTTGTGCTGCCTGCGGCCCCAACTAGCTGTGTGTATGCTCGTGTGTGTGTACGCGTGTGTGCGTTTGAGTCTGAATGTATGTTAGCTACTTGGCTTGTTTGTCAGAGCCCAAACCATGACTTATTTTCCCTTTAAACATTGCCAAAAAATCCTGAATGTAGATGCCCAAACATTGCTAGTGACCTGAGTCAATCAGACGCATAGAGAGGATACTCTGTTGACATGGGAACCAGATAGAGGGAGAGTGATAAAGGGAGGGAGTGTTTGACATTGCAGACAGAGGGAGGGAGGGGGAGAGAGAGGAGTGTTGAATGTAAGAAAGAAAGACAGAAAGGAGGGAGGGAGGAGGAAGGGGGAGGAAGTTGGAGGGAGAGGCTGTGGTTATGGCAAACGTGAGGGTGCCTCCTCCCACCCTCCCAACCACAGTTATAGTCACAGATGTGGGAACAGCAGAGAGAAGGAGGGAGAGAGATTGATTTCATAATGTGGAGAAGTACAGGGTTTGAAAGAGGAAGAAGTCTATTGACAGGATGGAGCTGAGAGACAGCCGCAGAGGAAAAGGTGGAAAGTGGAGGTAGTCACTGCTAGAACAGACTAAAGAGTGGAGGTAGTCATTGCTAGAACAGACTAAAGAGGTGGGGGTAGTCACTGCTAGAACAGACTAAAGAGGTGGGGGTAGTCACTGCTAGAACAGACTAAAGAGTGGAGGTAGTCATTGCTAGAACAGACTAAAGAGTGGAGGTAGTCACTGCTAGAACACAATAAAGAGTGGAGGTAGTCACTGCTAGAACAGACTGTAGTGGAGGAAGTCACTGCTAGAACAGACTAAAGAGTGGAGGCAGTCACCGCTAGAAAAGGCGCTATGGAGGTAGTCACTGCTAGAACAGACTAAAGAGTGGAGGTAGTCACTGCCAGAACATGCTAAAGAGTGGAGGTAGTCAGTACTTGAATAGACACTATGGAGGTAGTCCCTACTAGAACAGACAGTGTGAAGGTACTAGAACAGACTAAAGAGTGGAAGTAGTCACTACTAGAACAGACAGTGTGGAGGTAGTCACTGCTAGAACAGACAGTGTGGAGGTAGTAGCAACTACAACAGACAAAAGAGTGGAGGTAGTCACTACTAGAACAGACAGTGTGGAGGTAGTCACTACTAGAACAGACAGTGTGGAGGTAGTCACTACTAGAACAGACAGTGTGGAGGTAGTAGCAACTACAACAGACAAAAGAGTGGAGGTAGTCACTACTAGAACAGACAGTGTGGAGGTAGTCACTACTAGAACAGACAGTGTGGAGGTAGTCACTACTAGAACAGACAGTGTGGAGGTAGTCACTACTAGAACAGACAGTGTGGAGGTAGTAGCAACTACAACAGACAAAAGAGTGGAGGTAGTCACTACTAGAACAGACAGTGTGGAGGTAGTCACTACTAGAACAGACAGTGTGGAGGTAGTCACTACTAGAACAGACAGTGTGGAGGTAGTCACTGCTAGAACAGACAGTGTGGAGGTAGTCACTGCTAGAACAGACAGTGTGGAGGTAGTCACTGCTAGAACAGACAGTGTGGAGGTAGTCACTACTAGAACAGACTAAAGAGTGGATGTAGTCACTACTAGAACAGACAGTGTGGAGGTAGTCACTACTAGAACAGACAGTGTGGAGGTGGTCACTACTAGAACAGACAGTGTGGAGGTAGTCACTACTAGAACAGACAGTGTGGAGGTAGTCACTACTAGAACAGACAGTGTGGAGGTAGTAGCAACTACAACAGACAAAAGAGTGGAGGTAGTCACTACTAGAACAGACAGTGTGGAGGTAGTCACTACTAGAACAGACAGTGTGGAGGTAGTCACTACTAGAACATACAGTGTGGAGGTAGTCACTGCTAGAACAGACAGTGTGGAGGTAGTCACTACTAGAACAGACAGTGTGGATGTAGTCACTACTAGAACAGACAGTGTGGAGGTAGTCACTACTAGAACAGACAGTGTGGATGTAGTCACTACTAGAACAGACAGTGTGGAGGTAGTCACTACTAGAACAGACAGTGTGGAGGTAGTCACTACTAGAACAGACAGTGTGGAGGTAGTCACTACTAGAACAGACAGTGTGGAGGTAGTCACTACTAGAACAGACAGTGTGGAGGTAGTCACTACTAGAACAGACAGTGTGGAGGTAGTCACTACTAGAACAGACAGTGTGGAGGTAGTCACTACTAGAACAGACAGTGTGGAGGTAGTCACTACTAGAACAGACAGTGTGGAGGTAGTCACTACTAGAACAGACAGTGTGGAGGTAGTCACTACTAGAACAGACAGTGTGGAGGTAGTCACTGCTAGAACAGACTAAAGAGTGGATGTAGTCACTACTAGAACAGACAGTGTGGAGGTAGTCACTGCTAGAACAGACTAAAGAGTGGATGTAGTCACTACTAGAACAGACAGTGTGGATGTAGTCACTGCTAGAACAGACAGTGTGGAGGTAGTCACTGCTAGAACAGACAGTGTGGATGTAGTCACTACTCGAACAGACAGTGTGGATGTAGTCACTACTAGAACAGACTAAAGAGTGGAGGTAGTCACTACTAGAACAGACAGTGTGGAGGTGGTCACTGCTAGAACAGACTAAAGAGTGGAGGTAGTCACTGCTAGAACAGACAGTGTGGAGGTGGTCACTGCTAGAACAGACGAAAGAGTGGAGGTAGTCACTACTCGAACAGACTAAAGAGTGGAGGTAGTCACTACTCGAACAGACTAAAGAGTGGAGGTAGTCACTACTCAAACAGACTAAAGAGTGGAGGTTGTCACTACTCAAACAGACTAAAGAGTGAAGGTAGTCACTACTAGAACAGACAGTGTGGAGGTAGTCACTACTAGGACAGACAATGTGGAGGTAGTCACTGCTAGGACAGACAATGTGGAGGTAGTCACTACTAGAACAGACGAAAGAGTGGAGGTAGTCACTACTAGAACAGACGAAAGAGTGGAGGTAGTCACTACTAGAACAGACGAAAGAGTGGATGTAGTCACTACTAGAACAGACTAAAGAGTGGATGTAGTCACTACTAGAACAGACAAAAGAGTGGAGGTAGTTACTACTAGAACAGACGAAAGAGTGGAGGTAGTCACTACTAGAACAGACGAAAGAGTGGAGGTAGTCACTACTAGAACAGACTAAAGAGTGGAGGTAGTCACTACTAGAACAGACTAAAGAGTGGAGGTAGTCACTACTAGAACAGATGAAAAAGTGGAGGTAGTCACTACTAGAAAAGACGAAAGAGTGGAGGTAGTCACTACTAGAACAGACGAAAGAGTGGAGGTAGTCACTACTAGAACAGACGAAAGAGTGGAGGTAGTCACTACTAGAACAGACGAAAGAGTGGAGGTAGTCACTACTAGAACAGACTAAAGAGTGGATGTAGTCACTACTAGAACAGACTAAAGAGTGGATGTAGTCACTACTAGAACAGACGAAAGAGTGGAGGTAGTCACTACTAGAACAGACTAAAGAGTGGAGGTTGTCACTACTAGAACAGACAGTGTGGAGGTAGTCACTACTAGAACAGACGAAAGAGTGGAGGTAGTCACTACTAGAACAGACTAAAGAGTGGAGGTAGTCACTACTCGAACAGACTAAAGAGTGGAGGTAGTCACTACTCGAACAGACTAAAGAGTGGAGGTAGTCACTGCTAGAACAGACAATGTGGAGGTAGTCACTGCTAGAACAGACAATGTGGAGGTAGTCACTGCTTGAACAGACTAAAGAGTGGAGGTAGACAGTGTGGAGGTAGTCACTACTAGAACAGACAGTGTGGAGGTAGTCACTGCTAGAACAGACAGTGTGGAGGTAGTCACTACTAGAACAGACAATGTGGAGGTAGTCACTACTAGAACAGACAGTGTGGAGGTAGTCACTACTAGAACAGACTAAAGAGTGAAGGTAGTCACTGCTAGGACAGACAATGTGGAGGTAGTCACTGCTAGGACAGACTAAAGAGTGGAGGTAGTCACTACTCGAACAGACTAAAGAGTGGAGGTAGTCACTACTCGAACAGACTAAAGAGTGGAGGTAGTCACTGCTAGAACAGACAATGTGGAGGTAGTCACTGCTAGAACAGACAATGTGGAGGTAGTCACTGCTTGAACAGACTAAAGAGTGGAGGTAGTCACTACTAGAACAGACAGTGTGGAGGTAGTCACTACTAGAACAGACAGTGTGGAGGTAGTCACTGCTAGAACAGACAATGTGGAGGTAGTCACTGCTTGAACAGACTAAAGAGTGGAGGTAGACAGTGTGGAGGTAGTCACTACTAGAACAGACAATGTGGAGGTAGTCACTGCTAGAACAGACAATGTGGAGGTAGTCACTACTCGAACAGACAGTGTGGAGGTAGTCACTACTAGAACAGACAGTGTGGAGGTGGTCACTACTAGAACAGACTAAAGAGTGGAGGTAGACAGTGTGGAGGTAGTCACTACTAGAACAGACAGTGTGGAGGTAGTAGCAACTACAACAGACAAAAGAGTGGAGTTAGTCACTACTAGAACAGACAGTGTGGAGGTAGTCACTACTAGAACAGACAGTGTGGAGGTATTCACTACTAGAACAGACAGTGTGGAGGTAGTAGCAACTACAACAGACAAAAGAGTGGAGGTAGTCACTACTAGAACAGACAGTGTGGAGGTAGTCACTACTAGAACAGACAGTGTGGAGGTAGTAGCAACTACAACAGACAAAAGAGTGGAGGTAGTCACTACTAGAACAGACAGTGTGGAGGTAGTCACTACTAGAACAGACAGTGTGGAGGTAGTCACTGCTAGAACAGACAGTGTGGATGTAGTCACTACTAGAACAGACAGTGTGGAGGTAGTCACTACTAGAACAGACAGTGTGGAGGTGGTCACTACTAGAACAGACAGTGTGGAGGTAGTCACTACTAGAACAGACAGTGTGGAGGTAGTCACTACTAGAACAGACAGTGTGGAGGTAGTAGCAACTACAACAGACAAAAGAGTGGAGGTAGTCACTACTAGAACAGACAGTGTGGAGGTAGTCACTACTAGAACAGACAGTGTGGAGGTAGTCACTACTAGAACAGACTAAAGAGTGGAGGTAGTCACTACTAGAACAGACAGTGTGGATGTAGTCACTACTAGAACAGACAGTGTGGAGGTAGTCACTACTAGAACAGACAGTGTGGAGGTGGTCACTACTAGAACAGACAGTGTGGAGGTAGTCACTACTAGAACAGACAGTGTGGAGGTAGTCACTACTAGAACAGACAGTGTGGAGGTAGTAGCAACTACAACAGACAAAAGAGTGGAGGTAGTCACTACTAGAACAGACAGTGTGGAGGTAGTCACTACTAGAACAGACAGTGTGGAGGTAGTCACTACTAGAACAGACAGTGTGGAGGTAGTCACTACTAGAACAGACAGTGTGGATGTAGTCACTACTAGAACAGACAGTGTGGAGTGTGGAGGTAGTCACTACTAGAACAGACAGTGTGGAGGTAGTCACTACTAGAACAGACAGTGTGGAGGTAGTCACTACTAGAACAGACAGTGTGGAGGTAGTCACTACTAGAACAGACAGTGTGGAGGTAGTCACTACTAGAACAGACAGTGTGGAGGTAGTCACTACTAGAACAGACAGTGTGGAGGTAGTCACTACTAGAACAGACAGTGTGGAGGTAGTCACTACTAGAACAGACAGTGTGGGGGTAGTCACTACTAGAACAGACAGTGTGGAGGTAGTCACTACTAGAACAGACAGTGTGGAGGTAGTCACTACTAGAACAGACAGTGTGGAGGTAGTCACTGCTAGAACAGACAGTGTGGAGGTAGTCACTGCTAGAACAGACAGTGTGGATGTAGTCACTACTAGAACAGACAGTGTGGAGGTAGTTACTACTAGAACAGACAGTGTGGAGGTAGTCACTACTAGAACAGACAGTGTGGAGGTAGTCACTACTAGAACAGACAGTGTGGAGGTAGTCACTACTAGAACAGACAGTGTGGAGGTAGTCACTGCTAGAACAGACAGTGTGGATGTAGTCACTACTCGAACAGACAGTGTGGATGTAGTCACTACTCGAACAGACAGTGTGGATGTAGTCACTGCTAGAACAGACTAAAGAGTGGAGGTAGTCACTACTAGAACAGACAGTGTGGATGTAGTCACTACTAGAACAGACAGTGTGGAGGTAGTCACTACTAGAACAGACAGTGTGGATGTAGTCACTACTAGAACAGACAGTGTGGAGGTAGTCACTACTAGAACAGACAGTGTGGAGGTAGTCACTGCTAGAACAGACTAAAGAGTGGATGTAGTCACTACTAGAACAGACAGTGTGGAGGTAGTCACTGCTAGAACAGACTAAAGAGTGGATGTAGTCACTACTAGAACAGACAGTGTGGATGTAGTCACTACTAGAACAGACAGTGTGGAGGTAGTCACTGCTAGAACAGACAGTGTGGATGTAGTCACTACTCGAACAGACAGTGTGGATGTAGTCACTACTAGAACAGACTAAAGAGTGGAGGTAGTCACTACTAGAACAGACAGTGTGGAGGTGGTCACTGCTAGAACAGACTAAAGAGTGGAGGTAGTCACTGCTAGAACAGACAGTGTGGAGGTTGTCACTACTAGAACAGACTAAAGAGTGAAGGTAGTCACTACTCAAACAGACTAAAGAGTGGAGGTTGTCACTACTCAAACAGACTAAAGAGTGGAGGTTGTCACTACTAGAACAGACTAAAGAGTGAAGGTAGTCACTCCTAGAACAGACAGTGTGGAGGTAGTCACTACTAGGACAGACAATGTGGAGGTAGTCACTACTAGAACAGACTAAAGAGTGGAGGTAGTCACTCCTAGAACAGACTAAAGAGTGGAGGTAGTCACTCCTAGAACAGACTAAAGAGTGAAGGTAGTCACTGCTAGCACAGACAATGTGGAGGTAGTCACTGCTAGGACAGACAATGTGGAGGTAGTCACTACTAGAACAGACGAAAGAGTGGAGGTAGTCACTACTAGAACAGACTAAAGAGTGGATGTAGTCACTACTAGAACAGACTAAAGAGTGGATGTAGTCACTACTAGAACAGACAAAAGAGTGGAGGTAGTCACTAATAGAACAGACGAAAGAGTGGAGGTAGTCACTACTAGAACAGACGAAAGAGTGGAGGTAGTCACTACTAGAACAGACTAAAGAGTGGAGGTAGTCACTACTAGAACAGACTAAAGAGTGGAGGTAGTCACTACTAGAACAGACGAAAAAGTGGATGTAGTCACTACTAGAACAGACGAAAGAGTGGAGGTAGTCACTACTAGAACAGACGAAAGAGTGGAGGTAGTCACTACTAGAACAGACTAAAGAGTGGATGTAGTCACTACTAGAACAGACTAAAGAGTGGATGTAGTCACTACTAGAACAGACTAAAGAGTGGATGTAGTCACTACTAGAACAGACGAAAGAGTGGATGTAGTCACTACTAGAACAGACTAAAGAGTGGAGGTAGTCACTACTTAGAACAGACTAAAGAGTGGAGGTTGTCACTACTAGAACAGACAGTGTGGAGGTAGTCACTACTAGAACAGACGAAAGAGTGGAGGTAGTCACTGACTAGAACAGACTAAAGAGTGGAGGTAAGTCACTGCTTAGAACAGACAGTGTGGAGGTAGTCACTACTAGAACAGAACAGTGTGGGAGGTGTGTCACTACTGAGACACAGACAGTGTGGAGTAGTCACTACTAGCACGACAGTGTGGAGGTAGTCACTACTAGAACAGACAGTGTGGAGTAGTAGCAACACAAACAGACAAAAGATGGAGTGTAGTCACCACTACTAGAACAGACGGTGTGGAGGTAGTCCTACTAGAACAGACATGTGGAAGGTAGTCACTACTAGAACAGACTAAAGAGTGGAGGTAGTCACTACTAGAAAGACAGTGTGGATGAGTCAGCTTAGAACAGCACCAGTGTGGAGGTAGTCACTTACCTATAACAGCGTGTGGAGGTGGTCACTACTAGAACAAGACAGTGTGGAGGTAGTCACTACTAGAAACAGACAGTGTGGAGGTAGTCACTCTAGAAAAGACAGTGTGGAGGTATAGCAACTCAACAGCCAAAAAGAGTGGAGGGAGTCACTACTAGAACAGACAGTGTGGAGGTAAGTCACTACTAGACAGACAGTGTGGAGGTAGTCACTACTAGAACATACAGTGTGGGAGTATTCATACTAGAACCGACAGTGTGGATTATCACTACTAGAACAGACATGTGGATGTATTCACTTGGAGGTGGTCACTACTAGAACAGACAGTGTGGAGGTAGTCACTACTAGAACAGACAGTGTGGAGGTAGTCACTACTAGAACAGACAGTGTGGAGGTAGTACAACTACAACAGACAAAAGAGTGGTAAAAGAGTAAGAGAGGACAGGGTAAAGAGTAAGAGGGACAGGGTAAAGATGGGAGAGAGGAACAGGATAAGAGGGAGAGAGGACAGGATAAAGAGGGAGAGAGGACAAGATAAAGAGGGAGAGAGGACAGGATAAAGAGGGAGAGAGGACAGGGTAAGAGTAAGAGAGGACAGGGTAAAGAGTAAGAGAGGACAGAGTAAGAGGAGAGAGGACAGAGTAAAGGGAGAGAGGAAAGAGTAAAGAGGGAGAGAGGACAGAGTAAGGAGGAGAGAGAGGAGGACAGGGTAAAGAGGGAGAGAGGACAGAGTAAAGGGAGAAGGAAGATAGAGGAAGAGGACAGGGTAAAGAGGGAGAGAGGACAGGGTAAAGAGGAGAGAGGACAGAGTAAGAGGGAGAGAGGACAGGTAAAGAGGAGAGAGGACAGACAGTAAGGAGGAGGAGGGGACAGACGCAGGGTATAAAGAGGGAGAGAGGACAGAGTAAAAGGGGAGAGAGGACGAGACAGTAAGGAGGGAGAGAGGGTAGGAGGCAGGGTAAAGAGGGAGAGAGGACAGAGTAAAGAGGGAGGAGGACATGAGTAAAGAGGAGAGAGGACAGGGTAAAGAGGGAGAGAGGACAGAGTGGAGAGAGACGGGTAAGAGGGAGAGACAGGGTAAAGAGGGAGAGAGGACAGGTAAAGAGGGAGAGAGGACAGAGGTAAAGAGGAGAGAGGACGGGTAGAGGGAGAGAGGACAGAGTAAGGAAGAGAGGACAGAGTAAAGAAGGGAGAGAGGACAGGGTAAAGAGGAGAGAGGACAGGATAAAAGGGAGAGAGGACAGGGTAAAGAGGGAGAGAGGACAGGGTAAGAGGGAGAGAGGACAGGGTAAGAGGAGGGGACAGAAGGAGGACGAGTAAGAGGGAGTGAGGAAGGGTAAAGAGGGAGAGAGGCCAGGGTAAAGAGGGAGAGGGACAGGGTAAGGAGGGGAGAGAATGACAGAGTAAAGAGGAGAGAGGACAGGGTAAAGAGGGAGAGAGGACAGGGTAAGGAGGGAGAGAGGACAGTAAAGCGGAGAGGGACAGGGTAAAGAGTAAGGAGGACAGGTAAAGAGTAAGAGAGGACAGGTAAGAGGGAGAGAGGACAGGGTAAGGAGGAGAGAGGACAGGGTAAAGGGGGAGAGAGGACAGAGTAAAGAGGGAGAGAGGAACAGGGTAAAGAGGGAGAGAGACAGGGTAAAGAGTAAGAGAGGACAGGTAAGAGTAAGATAGGACAGAGTAAAGAGGGAGAGAGGACAGGGTAAAGAGGAGAAGAGACAGAGTAAGAGGGAGAGAGGACAGAGTAGGAGGAGAGAGGACAGGTAAAGAGGGAGAGAGGACAGAGTAAAGGGGAGAGAGGACAGAGTAAAGAGGGAGAGAGGACAAGGGTAAAGAGGGAGAGAGGACAGGGTAAAGAGGGAGAGAGGACAGAGTAAAGAGGGAGAGAGGAAGAGAAGAGGAGAGGACAGAGTAAGGAGGAGAAGGACAGGGAAAGAGGTAGAGAGGACAGAGTAAAGAGGGAGAGAGGACAGAGTAAGGAGGGAGAGAGGACAGGGTAAAGAGGGAGAAGGACAGAGTAAAGAGGGAGAGAGACAGGGTAAAGAGGGAGAGAGGACAGGGTAAAGAGTGGAGAGAGGACAGAGTAAGGGAGGGGAGAGAGGAAGGGTAAAGAGGGAGAGAGGACAGGGTAAGAGGGAGAGAGGACAGAGTAAAGAGGGAGAGAGGACAGATAAAGAGGGAAGAGAAGAGACGAGTAAAGACAGAGTAAGAGGGAGAGAGGACAGGTAAAGAGGGAGAGAGGGACAGGGTAAAGAGGGAGAGAGGACAGGGTAAGAGGGAGAGAGGACAGGGTAAGAGGGAGAGAGGACAGGGTAAAGAGGGAGAGAGGACAGGGTAAAGAGGGAGAGAGGACAGGGTAGAGGGGAGAGCAGGTAAAGAGGAGAGAGGACAGGGTAAAGAGGGAGAGAGGACAGAGGGTAAAGAGGGAGAGAGGACAGGGTAAAGAGGGAGAGAGACAGGGTAAGAGTAAGAGAGACAGAGTAAAGAGGGAGAGAGGACAGAGGTAAAGGGAGGAGAGGACAGGTAAAGAGGGGAGGAGGACAGAAGTAAAGAGGGTAAAGAGAGGACAGGGTAAGAGAGGGAGAGAGGACATGTAAAGAGGGAGAGAGGACAGGGTAAGGAGGGAGAGAGACAGAGTAAAGAGGGAGAGAGGACAGGGTAAGAGGGAGATGAGGACAGAGTATGAGGGGAGAGGACAGGGTAAAGAGGGAGAGAGGACAGGTAAGGGGAGAGAGGACGGGTAAAAGAAGGGGAGAGAGACAGAGTAAGGTAAGAGAGGACAAGAGTAAAGAGGGAGAGAGACGAGTGAGGAGGGAGAGAGGACAGGATAAAGAGGGAGAGAGGACAGGATAAAGAGGGAGAGAGGACAAGATAAAGAGGGAGAGAGGACAGAGTAAAGAGGGAGAGGGACAGGGTAAGCGGGAGAGAGTACAGGGTAAAGAGGGAGAGAGGACAGGTAAGGAGGGAGGAGAGGACAGAGTAAAGAGGGAGAGAGGACAGGGTAAGAGGGGAGAGGACGGGTAAAGAGGGAGAGAGGACAGAGTAAGAGAGGGAGAGGACAGGGTAGGAGGAGAGAGGACAGAGTAAAGAGGTGAGAGAGGACGGTAAAGAGGGAGAGAGGACAGGGTAAAGAGGGAGAGAGGACAGGGTAAGGAAGGGGAGATGACACAGTAAAGAGGGAGAGAGGACAGGGTAAAGGGGAGAGAGACGGGTAAGGAGGGAGAGAGGACAGGTAAGAGTAAGAGAGGACAGGTAAAGAGAGAGATAGGACAGGGTAAGAGGGAGAGAGACAGGGTAAAGGAGGGAGAGAGCAGGGTAAAGAGGGGAGAGGACAGAGTAAGAGGGAGAGAGGACAGGTAAAGAGGAGAGAGGACAGGGTAAGGAGGGAGAGAGGACAGAGTAAAGAGGGAGAGAGGACAGGTAAAGAGGGAGAGAGGACAGGGTAAAGAGGGAGAGAGGACAGGTAGGGTAAAGAGGGAGAGAGGACAGGTAAGAGGGAGAAGGACAGGGTAGTAAGGGATGAGACAGGTAAAGCGGGAGAGAGAGGACAGGGTAAAGAGGGGAGAGGACAGGTAAGAGGGATAGAGGACAGGGTAAAGAGGGAGAGAGGACAGGTAAAGGAGGGAAGAGGACAGGGTAAAGAGGGAGAGAGGACAGGGTAAAGAGGGAGAGGACCAGGGTAAAGAGGGAGAGATGACAGGTAAAGAGTAAGAAGGACAGAGTAGAGTAAAAGGACAGAGTAAAGGAGGATGAGACAGGGTAAAGAGGGGAGAGGACAGAGTAAAAAGAGTAAGAGAGGACAGAAAAGAGGGAGAGGAGGACAAGAGTAAAGAGGGAGAGAGGACGGTAAGGAGGGAGAGAGGACAGTTAAAGAGGGAGAGAGGACAGTAAGAGGGAGAGAGGCAGAGTAGAGGAGAGAGGACAGGGTAAAGAGGGAGAGAGGACAGAGTAAAGAGTAGGGACAGGGTAAGAGGAGAGGGACAAGTAAGAGTGGAGAGAGGACAGAGTAAGGAGGGAGAGAGGACAGGGTAACGAGGGAGAGAGGACAGAGTAAAGAGGGAAGGAGAGGACAGGGTAAAGAGGGAGAGAGGACAGAGTAAAGAGGGAGAGAGGACAGGGTAAAAGAGGAGAGAGGACAGGGTAAAGAGGGAGAGAGGACAAGTAAAGAGGGAGAGAGGACAGAGTAAAGAGGAGAGAGGAAAGAGTAAGGAGGGAGAGAGGACAGGGTAAAGGGAGAGAGGACAGGAGTAAAGAGGGAGAGAGGAACAGAGTAAGAGGGAGAGAGGACGGGTAAAGAGGGAGAGAGAGACAGAGTAAAGAGGTGAGAGAGGTACAGAGGTATAGAGGGAGAGGAGGTAAGAGGAGAGAGGACAGTAAGGAGGGGAGAGGGACAGGGTAAAGAGGGAGAGAGGACAGGGTAAAGAGGAGAGAGGACAGAGTAAAGAGGGAGAGAGACAGGGTACAGGGAGAGAGGACAGAGTAAAGAGTAAGAGAGACAGAGTAAAGAGGGAGAGAGGACAGGTTAAGAGGGTGAGAGGACAAGATAAAGAGGGAGAGAGGACAAGATAAAGAGGGAGAGAGGACAGGATAAAGAGGGAGAGAGGACAGGATAAAGAGGGAGAGAGGACAGGATAAAGAGGGAGAGAGGGAAAGGGTAACGAGGTAGAGAGGACAGGGTAAGAGGGAGAGAGGACAGGGTACAGAGGGAGAGAGGACCAGGGTAAAGAGGAGAGAGGACAGGGTAAAGAGGTAAGAGAGGACAGAGGTAAGAGTAGAGAGGACAGGAGAAAGAGGGAGAGAGGACAGGGTAAAGAGTGAGAGAGGGACAAGTAAGAGTAAGAAGAGGACAGAGTAAAGAGGGAGAGAGACAGAGTACGAGGGAGGAGGCAGGGTAAGGACGGGAGAGAGGACAGGTAAAGAGGAGAAGGACAGGGTAAAGAGGGAGAGAGGACAGAGTAAGAGAGGGAGAGAGGAAGGGCGTAAAGAGGGAGAGAGGACAGGGTAAAGAGGAAGAGGACAGAGTAAAGAGAAGAGGGACAGAGTAAAGAGGGAGAGAGGACAGAGTAGAGGAGGGAAGAGGGTAAAGAGAGAGAGACAGAGTAAAGGAGGAGGACAGGGTAAAGAGGGAGAGAGACAGAGTAAAGAGGGAGAGAGGACAGGTAAGAGGGAGAGAGGACAGGGTAAAGGAGGGAGAGAGGACAGGGTAAGAGGGAGAGAGGACAGAGTAAGAGGGAGAGAGGACAAGGTAAAGGAGGGAGAGAGGACAGGGTAAGAGGGAGAAGAGGACAGAGTAAAGAGGGAGAGAGCACGGGTAAGGAGGAGAGAGGACAGAGTAAAGAGGGAGAGAGGACAGGGTAAAGAGGGAGAGAGGACAGGGAAAGAGGGAGAGAGGACAGGGTAAGAGAGGAGAGATGACAGAGTAAAGAGGGAGAGAGGACAGGGTAAAGAGGGAGAGAGGACAGGGTAAGGAGGGAGAGAGGACAGGTAAAGAGGAGAGGACGGGTAAAGAGTAAAGAGAGGACAAGGGAAGAGAGAGGCGGTAAGAGGGAGAGAGACGGAAAGAGAGAGAGGACAGGGTAAAGAGTAAGAGAGGACAGGTAAAGAGAGAGAGGACAGGGTAAAGAGGAGAGAGGACAGGGTAAAGAGTAGAGAGACAGGGTAAGAGGTAAGAGAGGACAGGGTAAGGGGGAGAGAGGACAGGGTAAAGAGAGAGAGATGACAGGGTAAAGAGTAAGAGAGGACAGGGTAGAGAGAGTAAGAGGGAGACAGGGAAAGAGTAAGAAGAGACAGGGTAAAGAGTAGAGAGACAGGGTAAAGAGTAAGGAGAGGACAGGGTAAGAGGGAGAGAGGACAGGTAAAGAGAGAGAGGACAGAGTAAGAGGGAGAGAGACAGAGTAAAGAGGGAGAGAGACAGGGTAAGGAGGGAGAGAGGACAGAGTAAAGAGGGAGAACGAGACAGGGTAAGAGGGGAGAGACAGGGTAAAGAGGGATAGAGGACAGGGTAAGAGAAGAGGACAGGGTAAAGAGGGAGAGAGGACAGGGTAGGAGAGGAGAGGAGCAGGGTAAGAGGGAGAGACAGGGTAAAGAGGGAGAGAGAACAGAGTAAAGAGGGAGAGAGGACAGGGTAAGAGGGAGGAGAGAGGAGGGTAAAGAGGAGAGAGGACAGGGTAAAGAGGGAGAGAGGACAGGTAAAAGAGGGAGGAGGACAGGGTAAAGAGGGACAGAAGAGGACAGGGTAAAGAGGGAGAGAGGACAGAGTAAAGAGTAAGAGAGGAAAGAGTAAGAGAGGGAAGAGGACAGGGGTAAAGAGGATAGAGGACAGAGTAAGGACAGAGGACGAGTAAAGAGGGGAGAGGACAGGTAAGAGGGAGGAGGACAGGGTAAGGAGGAAGAGAGGACGAGTAAGAGGAGAGAGGACAGAGTAAGAGAGGAGAGAGGACAGGTAAGGAGGGGAGAGGACAGGTAAAGAGGGAGAGAGGACAGAGTAAAGAGGGAGAGAGACAGGGTAAAGAGGGAGAGAGGACAGAGTAGAGAGGGAGAGGACAGAGTAAGAGGGAGAGAGGACAGGGTAAGAGGGAGATAGACGGGTAAGAGGAGAGAGCAGGTAAAGAGGGAGAGAGGACAGGGTAAAGAGGGAGAAGAGGAAGGTAAGAGAGAGGACGAGAAAGAGGGAGAAGGACAGGTAAAGAGGGAGAGAGACAGGGTAAAGAGGGAGAGAGGACAGGGTAAAGAGGGAGAGAGGACAGGGTAAAGAGGGAGAGAGGACAGGTAAAGAGGGAGAGAGGACAGGTAAAGAGGAGAGAGGACAGGGTAAAGAGGAGAGAGGACAGGGTAAGAGGGAGAGGGACAGGGTAAAGGGAGGAGGACAGGTAAAGAGGGAGAGAGGACAGGTAAGAGGAAAGAGGCAGGGTAAGAGTAAGAGAGGACAGAGTAAAGAGTAAGAGAGGCACGAGTAAGAGGGAGAGAGGACAGGGTAAAGAGGGAGAGAGGACAAGTAAAGAGTAAGAGAGGACAGAGTAAAGAGGGAGAGAGGAAAGAGTAAAAGAGGGAGAGAGGACAGGGTAATGGAGGAGAGAGGACAGAGTAAGGGGAGAGAGACAGGGTAAAAGGGAGAGAGACAGAGTAAGAGGGAGAGAGGACAGGGTAAAGGGAGAGAGGACAGAGTAAAGAGGGAGAGAGGACAGGGTAAAGAGGGAGAGAGGACAGAGAAAGAGGGGAGAGGACAGGTAAAGAGGGAGAGAGGACAGATAAAGAGAGATGACGAGTAAGAGGGAGAGAGGACAGGGTAAAGAGGGAGAGAGGACAGGGTAAAGAGGGAGAGGAGGACAGAGTGAGTAAAGAGGGAGAGAGGACAGGGTAAAAGAGGGAGAGAGGACAGGGTAAAGAGGGAAGAGACAGGGTAAGAGGGAGAGAGGACAGGGTAAAGAGGGAGAGAGGACAGGGTAAGAGGGAGAGAGGACAGGGTAAAGAGGAGAGAGGGACAGGGTAAAGAGTGGAGATAGGACAGGGTAAAGAGGGAGAGAGGACAGGGTAAAGAGAAGAGAGGACAGAGTAAGAGTAAGAGAGGACAGAGTAAAGAGGAAGAGGACAGGGTAAAGAGGGAGAGAGACAGAGTAAAGAGTAAAGAGGACAGAGTAAAGAGGGAGAGAGGACAGAGTAAGAGGGAGGAGAGGAAGGGAGGAGGGAGAGAGGACAGGATAAAGAGGGAGAGAGGACAGGATAAAGAGGGAGAGAGGACAAGATGAGGAGGGAGAGAGGACAGGATAAAGAGGGAGAGAGGACAAGATAAAGAGGGAGAGAGGACAGGATAAAGAGGGAGAGAGGACAAGATAAAGAGGGAGAGAGGACAGGATAAAGAGGGAGAGAGGACAGAGTAAGAGGGAGAGAGACAGGGTAAAGAGGGAGAAGAGGACAGAGGTAAAGAGGGAGAGAGGACAGGGTAAAGAGGGCAGAGAGGACAGAGTAAAGAGGGAGAGAGGACAGGGTAAAGAGGAGAGAGGACAGGGTAAAGAGGCGAGAGGAGGGACGAGGAGAGAGACAGAGTAAAGAGGGAGAGAGGACAGGGTAAGGAGGGAGAGAGGACAGGGTAAAGAGGGAGAGAGGACAGAGTAAAGAGGGAGAGAGGACAGGGTAAGGAGGGAGAGAGGACAGAGTAAAGAGGGAGAGGGACAGGGTAAAGAGGGAGAGAGGACAGGGTAAAGAGGGAGAGAGGACACGGGTAAGGAGGGAGAGATGACAGAGTAAAGAGGGAGAGAGGACAGGGTAAAGAGGAGAGAGGACAGGGGTAGGAGAGGGAGAGAAGACAGGGTAAAAGAGTAAGAGAGGACAGGGTAAAGAGTAAGAGAGGACAGGGTAAAGAGTAAGAGAGGACAGGTAAAGAGGGAGAGAGGACAGGGTAAAGAGAGAGAGGACAGAGTAAGAGGGAGAGGAAAGTAAAGAGGAAGAGTAAGAGGTAGAGGGAGAGAGCAGAGTAAGAGGGAGAGAGGACAGGGTAAAGATGAGAGAGGACAGGGTAAGAGGGAGAGAGGACAGGTAAAGACGGGTAAGAGAGGACAGGGTAAAGAGGGAGAGAGGACAGGTAAGGAGGGAGAGAGGACAGGGTAAAGAGGGAGAGAGGACAGGGTAAAGAGGGAGAGAGGAGACAGGTTAAAGAGGAGAGAGGACAGGGTAAAGAGGGAGAGAGGACAGGGTAAAGAGGGAGAGAGGACAGGGGTAAGAGAGGGATAGGAGACAGGGTAGAGGAGAGAGGACAGGGTAAAGGGGAGAGAGGGACAGGGTAAAGAGTAAGAGGACAGAGTAAGAGTAAGAGGACAGAGTAAAGAGGGAGAGAGGACAGGTAAAGAGGGAGAGAGGACAGGTAAAGAGAAGAGAGGACAGATAAAGAGGGAGAGGAGGACAGAGTAAAGAGGGAGAGAGACAGGTAGGAGGAGAGAGGACAGAGTAAGAGGGAGAGAGGACAGGGTAAAGAGGGAGAGAGGACAGAGTAAGGAGGGGAAGAGACAGGGTAAAGAGGGAGAGAGGCAGAGTAAAGAGGAGAGGGACAGGGTAAGAGGGAGAGGGACGAGTAAGAGTGAGAGAGGACGAGTAAGAGGAGAGAGAAGGGTAAGAGGGAGAGAGGACAGAGTAAAGAGGGAGAGAGGACAGAGGTAAAGAGGGAGAGAGGACAGAGTAAAGAGGGAGAGAGGAAGGGTTAAAGAGGGGAGAGGGACAGGGTAAGGAGGAGAGAGGACAGAGTAAAGAGGGAGAGAGGACAGAGTAAAGAGGAGAGAGGAAGAGGTAAGGGGAGAGGGACAGGTAAGAGGGAGAGAGGACAGAGTAAAGAGGGAGAGAGGACAGAGTAAGGAGGGAGAGAGACAGGGTAAAGAGGGAGAGAGGACAGAGTAAAGAGGGAGAGGACAGGGTAAAGAGGGAGAGAGGACAGGTAAAGAGGGGAGAGGACAGAGTCAGGAGGGAAGAGACAGGTAAAGAGGGAGAGAGGACAGGGTAAAGAGGGAGAGAGGACAGAGTAAAGAGGAGAGAGGACAGGGAAAGAGGGAGAGAGGACAGAGTAAAGAGTAAGAGAGGACAGAGTAAAGAGGGAGAGAGGACAGGGTAAAGAGGGAGAGAGGAGGTAAAGAGGAAAGACAGGGTAAAGAGGGAGAGAGGACAGGGTAAAGAGGAGAGAGGACAGGTAAGAGGGAGAGAGACAGGGTAAGAGGAGAGAGGACAGGGTGAAAGAGGGAGAGAGGCAGGGTAAGAGGGAGAAGGACAGGTAAAGAGGGAGAGAGACAGGTAAAGAGGGAGAGAGGCAGGGTAAAGAGTAAGAGAGGACAGAGTAAAGAGTAAGAGAGGACAGAGTAAAGAGGGAGAGAGGACAGGGTAAGAGGGGAGAGGAAGAAAGAGTAGAAGGACAGAGTAAAGGGGAGAGAGGACAGAGTAAGAGGGAGAGAGGACAGGGTAAGGAGGGAGAGAGGACAGAGTAAAGAGGGAGAGAGGACAGGGTAAAGAGGGAGAGAGGACAGAGTAGGGAGGAGAGAGACAGGGTAAAGGGGAGAGAGGACAGGTAAAGAGGGAGAGAGGACAGGTAAAGAGGGAGAGAGGACAGAGTAAAGATAAGGAGAGGACAGAGTAAAGAGGGAGAGAGGACAGAGAGGAAGGGAGAGAGACAGGGTAAAGAGGGAGAGGAACAGAGTAAAGAGGGAGAGAGGACAGGATAAAGAGGGAGAGAGGACAAGTAAGAGGGAGAGGAAAGGGTAGGGGAGAAGGACAGGGTAAAGGGGAGAGAGGACAGGGTAAGGAGGGAGAGAGGACAGGTAAAGAGGGAGAGAGGACAGGGTAAGGAGGGAGAGAGGACAGGGTAAAGAGGAGAGAGGACAGAGTAAAGAGGGAGAGAGGACAAGATAAAGGAGGAGAGAGGACAAGATAAAGAGGGAGAGAGGACAGGATAAAGAGGGAGAGAGGACAAGATGAGGAGGGAGAGAGGACAAGATAAAGAGGGTGAGAGGACAGGATAAAGAGGGAGAGAGGACAGGATAAAGAGGGAGAGAGGACAGGTTAAGAGGGAGAGAGGACAAGATAAAGAGTAAGAATGACGGGAAGATAAGAAGGAAGTAAAGGTAAGAGAGGACAGGGTAAAGAGGAGAGAGGACAGGGTAAAGAGTAAGAGAGGACAGGGTAAAGAGTAAGAGAGGACAGGGTAAAGAGTAAGAGAGGACAGGGTAAAGAGGGAGAGAGGACAGGGTAAAGAGTAAGAGAGGACAGGGTAAAGAGTAAGAGAGGACAGGGTAAGGAGGGAGAGAGGACAGGGTAAAGAGTAAGAGAGGACAGGGTAAAGAGTAAGAGAGGACAGGGTAAAGAGTAAGAGAGGACAGGGTAAAGAGTAAGAAGGAGAGGAAGAGTAGAGAGGAAGGAAAGATAAGAGAGGACAGGGTAAAGAGGGAGAGAGGACAGGGTAAGAGGGAGAGAGGACAGAGTAAAGAGGGAGAGAGGACAGAGTAAAAGAGGGAGAGGACAGGGTAAGGAGGGAGAGAGGACAGAGTAAAGAGGGAAGAGGAGGAAGGGAAGAGAGGGACAGGGTAAAGAGGGAGAGAGGACAGGGTAAAGGAGGGAGAGAGACAGGGTAAAGAGGGAGAGAGTACAGGGTAGGAGGGAGAGAGGACAGGGTAAAGAGGGAGAGAGGAGCAGGTAAGAGCTAGAGAGGACAGGATAAAAAAGGGAGAGAGGACAGGGTAAAGAGGGAGAGAGGACGTGATAAGCAGGTAAAGAGGACAGGATAAAGAGGGAGAGAGGACAGGTTAAGAGCTAGAGAGGACAGGATAAAGAGCTAGAGAGGACAGGGTAAGGGAGAGAGGACAGAGTAAAGAGTAAGAGAGGACAGAGTAAAGAGGGAGAGAGGACAGGGTAAAGAGGGAGAGAGGACAGAGTAAAGAGTAAGAGAGCAGGTAAAGAGGAGAGGGCAGAGTAAAGGGGAGAGAGGACAGGGTAAGGAGGAGAGAGGACAGAGTAAAGAGGGAGAGAGGACAGGGTAAAGAGGGAGAGGAGGACAGAGTAAGGAGGGAGAGAGGACGGGAGAGGGAAGAGGACAGAGTAAAGAGGGAGAGAGGACGGTAGAGAGGGAGAGAGGACGGTAGAGAGGGAGAGAGGACGGTAGAGAGGGAGAGAGGACGGTAGAGAGGGAGAGAGGACAAGTAAAGAGGGAGAGAGACAGGGTAAGAGGGAGAGAGGACAGAGTAAAGAGGGAGAGAGGACAGGATAAAGAGGGAGAGAGGACAGGATAAAGAGGGAGAGAGGACAGGATAAAGAGGGAGAGAGGACAGGATAAGGAGGGAGAGAGGACAGGATAAAGAGGGAGAGAGGACAGGATAAAGAGGTGAGAGAGGACAGGGTAAAGAGGGAGAGAGGACAGGGTAAAGAGGGAGAGAGACAGAGTAAAGAGGAGAGAGGACAGGGTAAAGAGGGAGAGAGGACAGGGTAAAGAGGGAGAGAGGACAGAGTAAAGAGGGAAAAGAGAGGGACAGGGTAAAGAGGGAGAGAGGACAGAGTAAGAGGTAAGAGAGGACAGAGTAAAGAGGGAGAGAGGACGGGATAAAGAGGGAGAGAGGACAGGGTAAAGAGGAGAGAGGACAGGGTGAAGAGGAGGGAGAGAGGACGAGGGTAAAGAGGGAGAGAGGACAGGGTAAAGAGGGAGAGAGGACAGGTAAGAGGAAGGACAGTGTAAGAGGAGAGAGGACAGGGTAAAGAGAGAGAGACAGGTAAAGGGAGAGAGGCAGGGTAAAGAGTAGAGAGGACAGAGTAAAGAGGAAGAGAGGACAGAGTAAAGAGGGAGAGAGGACAGGTGTAAGAGGGAGAGAGGACAGGTAAAAGAGAAGGAGGACAGAGTAAAGGGGAGAGAGGACAGGATAAAGAGGGAGAGAGGACAGGATAACGGAGGGAGAGAGGACAAGATAAAGAGGGAGAGAGGACAGGATAAAGAGGGAGAGAGGACAGGATAAAGAGGGAGAGAGGACAGGATAAAGAGGGAGAGAGGACAGGATAAAGAGGGAGAGAGGACAGGATAAAGAGGGAGAGAGGACAGGATAAAGAGAGAGAGAGGACAGGATAAAGAGGGAGAGAGGACAGGATACGGAGGGAGAGAGGACAGGTAAAGAGGGAGAGAGCGACAGAGTAAGAGGGAGAGAGGACAGGGAAAGAGGGAGAGAGGACAGAGTAAAGAGGGAGAGAGGACAGGGGGGTAAAGAGGAGAGAGGACGGGTAAAGAGGGAGAGAGGACAGGGTAAGGAGGGAGAGAGGACAGAGTAAAGAGGAGAGAGGACAGGGTAAGGAGGAGAGAGGACAGGGTAAAGAGGGAGAGAGGACAGAGTAAAGAGGGAGAGAGGACAGGGTAAGGAGGGAGAGAGGACAGGGTAAGAGGGAGAGAGGACAGGTAAAGAGGGAGAGAGGACAGGGTAAAGAGGGAGAGAGGACAGGGTAAGGGGGAGGAGACGAGTAAGAGAGAGAGACAGGGTAAAGAGGGAGAGAGGACAGGGTAAAGAGGGAGAGAGGACAGGGTAAAGAGAGAGAGGACAGGGTAAAGAGTAAGAGAGGACAGGGTAAAGAGTAAGAGAGGACAGGGTAAAGAGGGAGAGAGGACAGGGTAAAGAGTAAGAGAGGACAGGATAAAGAGCAGAGATGACAGGATACGGAGGGAGAGAGGACAGGATAAAGAGGGAGAGAGGACGGGTAAAGAGAAGAGGAACAGGTAGAGGAAGAGAGGACAGGGTAAGGAGGAGAGAGAGAGGACAGGGAGAAGAGTAAAGAGAGAGGACAGGGTAAAGAGGTAAGAGAGGACAGGGTAAAGAGAAGAGAGGACAGGGTAAAGAGAAGAGAAGGACAGGAAGAGTAAGAGAGGACAGGGTAAAGAGTAGAGAGGACAGGGTAAAGAGGGAGAGAGGACAGGTAAAGAGGGAGAGAGGACAGAGTAAAGAGGGAGAGAGGACAGAGTAAGAGGGAAGAGACAGGGTAAGAGGGGGAGAGAGGACAGAGTAAAGAGGGAGAAGAGGACAGGGTAAAGAGGAGAGAGGACAGGTAAAGAGGGAGATAGGACATGTTCAATAGTGAGAAGGCCAGGTGTACCGAGGGAGTATCGGACAGGGTAGTCTGTTAGAGAGTAACAGTGTTTAAATAGG
>NC_052329.1:10790247-10841173 GCF_016432855.1 Salvelinus namaycush | reverse complement strand
TTTAGAGGGAGATTAACTGCGGAGGGAGGGTGGTGGTGTTGGCGTGGTGCTGTTGAAGAGAGGAACTCAGTGTGGTTGGTTGGGGGTGTAGTGCTGGGGTATTGGAAGTGGAGGAGGGAACCTCGAGGGCGGTGGGGTTGTGGGGAGAGAACGCGGTCAGGTTGTTGGTGGGGGTGGTGATAGGAGGAGTTGTAGATGGAACTGAGGGATGTGTGTGTGGGAGAGTCAGCTTGGGGAGGTATAAAAAGGAACCTATATGTGTTGTTTCTAGATGTTTCCTGTTTTTGGCTTTAATCTACCTTCCACTCTTAGTCTGTAGGTCTGTTCTAGTGAGTTTTTAGTGACTAGCATCCCACTCTTTCGTTCTGTTCTAGAGGACTACATCCAATCGTTTAGTCATGTTCTAAGTAGTGATCTAACACTCGCAACTCTTTAGTCGTTCTAGTAGTGACTACATACCACTCTTTAGTCTGTTCACTGTAGTAGTGACTCCCTCCACCTCTTTTTGTATGTTTCTAGTACATATGAGACTTACCTCCTATCTCTTTGTCTGTTCTAGTGTAGTTTACTCAATTGCCACTTTTTTGCTGTTTGTTGTCTAGTAGGACTACCTCAACTCTTTGTCTGTTCTAGTAATGTAGATAGCTCCAATCTTTATGTCTGTATCTAAGTAGTGACTACCTCCACTCTTTCGTCTGCTCCTTGTTCTAGATAGTAGTGAGCTACCTCCCTCTTGGTAGTGCTTTCTATTGAGGTGACCTTATCCTCCGACACTTCTGTTTTGTCTGTGTTACTGTAGTAGTGACTGTAACATCCACTCGTGTTAGAGTCTGTGCTGAGTAGTGATACATCCACTCTTTAGTCTGTTCTAGTAGTGACTACCTCCACATCTTTCGTCTGTTATAGTAGTGACTACTCTTCAAACATTGTCGCTGTCCTAGCAGTGGACTACTCCACGCATTGTATGTGCTAGCCAGTGACTAACTTCAGCTCTATTAGTAAGGAATTGGAGGATTCTTTACTGACTGTGATTTGTGTTAACGGTCTGTTTTTACCTCACACATGTTCGTTTAGCTTGGTTGTGTTCCTTTGTTCTGTCATGGAGTAATTGATCGTATTTAAAGTTTGAGACTGTAAGATCTCATCTATGTGTGGTGTATGTTTTTTGTTTTTTGATTATTTTTGTATCTACTATTTTGGTATTAGATTTATTAGAGTATAGGTGATTTTAATGCGCCCTCGATTTTTTTAGATCTAATTTGCTAGTTATGGCAGTAGTAAGTCATGGTGATTTTGGTTTTTTCGCTATTATAGAATGTAAATATTCCTATTAGTGATTAGATCCTTTGCTGTATTCTGATAATCAGGAGTCTCTAAGATCTGTTATTTAAGCCTATTTAGACGTTTCTGATTTTTTTTGTGATTTCTATCTTCTGCTACTACACTGACGGGCTCTATCTTGATTAATTGTCGAATTATTTTATATCAGTCTCTTACCGGCTTTGAGAGAATGGTGCTTCGCTAACCGGCTGTTTTCTCCTTGCTATCTTTTGTTTTGTGTTATGTGTTTTCCGTTTGTCTTCCTTTTTGTTGCTTCTTTTTTTTTTAGATCGCTTGTGCTATATGTGAGATTTTATACCTATCATGTACACTCTCTCCTGTTCTAGGAGTGACTACCTCCACTCTTTAGTCTGTTCTAGGAGTGACTACCTCCACTCTTTAGTCTGTTTAGTAGTGACTACCTCACATTGTCTGTCCTAGTAGTGACTACCTCCACACTGTCTGTTCTAGGAGTGACTACCTTCACTCTTTAGTCTGTATCTAGTAGTGACAACCTCCACTCTTTAGTCTGTGTGAGTAGTGACACACTCCACTCTGTAGTCTGTTTGAGTAGTGACTACTTCACTCTTTAGTCTTGTTCTAGGTAGTGACAACCTCCACACTGTCTGTTCTAGCAGTGACTACCTCCACTCTTTAGTTGTTCTAGCAGTGACCACCTCCACACTGTCTGTTCTAGTAGTGACTACCTCCACCTTTAGTCTGTTCTAGTAGTGACACATCCACACTGTCTGTTCGAGTAGTGACTACATCCACACTGTCTGTTCTAGCAGTGACTACCTCACTCACGTCTGTTCTAGTAGTGACTACATCCACACTGTCTGTTTAGTAGTGACTACATCCACTCTTAGTTGTTCTAGCAGTGACTAACTCCACACTGTCTGTTCTAGTAGTGACTACATCCACTCTTTAGTCTGTTCTAGCAGTGACTACCTCACACTGTCTGTTCTAGTAGTGACTACCTCCACACGTCTGTTCTTAGTAGTGACTACATCCACACTGTCTGTTCTAGTAGTGACTACCTCCACACTGTCTGTTCTAGTAGTGACTACATCCACACTGTCTGTTCTAGTAGTGACTACCTCCATCTTTAGTCTGTTCTAGCAGTGACTACATCCACACTGTCTGTTCGAGTAGTGAATACATCCACACTGTCTGTTCGAGTAGTGACTACATCCACACTGTCTGTTCTAGCAGTGACTACCTCCACACTGTCTGTTCTAGTAGTGACTACCTCCACATGTCTTGTTCTAGTAGGTGACTACTATCCACACTGTCTGTTCTAGTAGTGACTACCTCCACACTGTCTGTTCTAGTAGTAACTACCTCCACACTGTCTGTTCTAGTAGTGACTATCATCACACTGTCTGTTCTAGCAGTGACTACCTCCACCTGTCTTTTCTAGTTCAGGTGACTACCTCCACACTGTCTGTATCAGTAGTGACTACCCACACTGTCTGTTCTAGTAGCTGACTACCTCCACACTGTCTGTTCTAGTATGTGCACTACCTCCACACTTGTCTGTTCTTAGTAGTGACTACCTCCCACACTGTCTGTTCTAGTAGTGACTACCTCCACACTGTCTGTTCTAGTAGTGACTACCTGCCAACACACCCTGTCCTCTCTTACTCTTTACCCTGTCCTCTCTCCTCCTTACCCTGTCCTCTCTCCTCTTTACCCTGTCTCCTCTCCCTCTTTACTCTGTCATCTCTCCCTCCTTACCCTGTCCTCTCTCCCTCTTTACCCTGTCCTCTCTCCCTCTTTACCCTGTCCTCACTCCCTCTTTACTCTGTCCTCTCTCCCTCCTTACCCTGTCCTCTCTCCCTCTTTACCCTGTCCTCTCCCTCTTTATCCTGTCCTCTCTCCCTCCTTACCTGTCCTCTCTCCCTCTTTACCCTGTCCTCTCTCCCTCTTTACCCTGTCCTCTCTCCCTCTTTACCCTGTCCTCTCTCCCTCTTTACTCTGTCCTCTCTTACTCTTTACTCTGTCCTCTCTCCCTCCTTACCCTGTCCTCTCTCCCTCTTTACCCTGTCCTCTCTCCCTCTTTACCCTGTCCTCTCTCCCTCTTTACTCTGTCCTCTCTCCCTCCTTACCCTGTCCTCTCTCCCTCTTTACTCTGTCCTCTCTCCCTCTTTATCCTGTCCTCTCTCCCTCTTTATCCTGTCCTCTCTCCCTCTTTATCCTGTCCTCTCTCCCTCTTTATCCTGTCCTCTCTCCCTTTTTATCCTGTCCTCTCTCCCTCTTTATCCTGTCCTCTCTCCCTCTTTATCCTGTCCTCTCTCCCTCTTTATCCTGTCCTCTCTCCCTCTTTATCCTGTCCTCTCTCCCTCTTTATCCTGTCCTCTCTCCCTCCTTATCCTGTCCTCTCTCCCTCTTTACCCTGTCCTCTCTCCCTCCTTACTCTGTCCTCTCTCCCTCTTTACTCTGTCCTCTCTCCCTCTTTACCCTGTCCTCTCTCCCTCTTTACCCTGTCCTCTCTCCCTCTTTACTCTGTCCTCTCTCCCTCTTTACCCTGTCCTCTCTCCCTCTTTACCCTGTCCTCTCTCCCTCTTTACCCTGTCCTCTCTCCCTCTTTACTCTGTCCTCTCCCTCTTTACTCTGTCCTCTCTCCCTCTTTACTCTGTCCTCTCTCCCTCTTTACCCTGTCCTCTCTCCATCCTTACCCTGTCCTCTCTCCCTCCTTACTCTGTCCTCTCTCCTCTTTACTCTGTCCTCTCTCCCTCTTTACTCTGTCCTCTCTCCCTCTTTACTCTGTCCTCTCTCCCTCTTTACCCTGTCCTCTCTCCCTCCTTACCCTGTCCTCTCTCCCTCTTTACCCTGTCCTCTCTCCCTCTTTACTCTGTCCTCTCTCCCTCTTTACCCTGTCCTCTCTCCCTCTTACCCTGTCCTCTCTCCCTCTTTACCCTGTCCTCTCTCCCTCTTTACCCTGTCCTCTCTCCCTCCTTACCCTGTCCTCTCTCCCTCTTTACCCTGTCCTCTCTTACTCTTTACCCTGTCCTCTCTTACTCTTTACCCTGTCCTCTCTTACTCTTTACCTGTCCTCTCCCTCCTTACCCTGTCCTCTCTCCCTCTTTACTCTGTCATCTCTCTCTTACTCTGTCATCTCTCCCTCCTTACCCTGTCCTCTCTCCCTCTTTACCCTGTCCTCTCTCCCTCTTTACCCTGTCCTCACTCCCTCTTTACTCTGTCCTCTCTCCCTCCTTACCCTGTCCTCTCTCCCTCTTTACCCTGTCCTCTCTCCCTCTTTACCCTGTCCTCTCTCCCTCTTTACCCTGTCCTCTCTCCCTCTTTACCCTGTCCTCTCTCCCTCTTTACTCTGTCCTCTCTTACTCTTTACTCTGTCCTCTCTCCCTCTTTACCCTGTCCTCTCTCCCTCTTTACTCTGTCCTCTCTCCCTCTTTACCCTGTCCTCTCTCCCTCTTTACCCTGTCCTCTCTCCCTCCTTACTCTGTCCTCTCTCCCTCTTTACCCTGTCCTCTCTCCCTCTTTACCCTGTCCTCTCTCCCTCTTTACTCTGTCCTCTCTCCCTCTTTACCCTGTCCTCTCTCCCTCCTTACTCTGTCCTCTCTCCCTCTTTACTCTGTCCTCTCTCCCTCTTTACCCTGTCCTCTCTCCCTCCTTACTCTGTCCTCTCTCCCTCTTTACTCTGTCCTCTCTCCCTCTTTACTCTGTCCTCTCTCCCTCTTTACCCTGTCCTCTCTCCCTCTTTACCCTGTCCTCTCTCCCTCTTTACTCTGTCCTCTCTCCCTCTTTACTCTGTCCTCTCTCCCTCTTTACCCTGTCCTCTCTCCCTCCTTACTCTGTCCTCTCTCCCTCTTTACTCTGTCCTCTCTCCCTCTTTACCCTGTCCTCTCTCCCTCTTTACTCTGTCCTCTCTTACTCTTTACCCTGTCCTCTCTTACTCTTTACCCTGTCCTCTCTCCCTCTTTACCCTGTCCTCTCTCCCTCTTTACTCTGTCCTCTCTCCCTCTTTACCCTGTCCTCTCTCCCTCTTTACCCTGTCCTCTCTCCCTCTTTACCCTGTCCTCTCTTACTCTTTACCCTGTCCTCTCTTACTCTTTACCCTGTCCTCTCTTACTCTTTACCCTGTCCTCTCTCCCTCCTTACCCTGTCCTCTCTCCCTCTTTACCCTGTCCTCTCTCCCTCTTTACTCTGTCATCTCTCCCTCCTTACCCTGTCCTCTCTCCCTCTTTATCCTGTCCTCTCTCCCTCTTTATCCTGTCCTCTCTCCCTCTTTATCCTGTCCTCTCTCCCTCTTTATCCTGTCCTCTCTCCCTCTTTATCTTGTCCTCTCTCCCTCTTTATCCTGTCCTCTCTCCCTCTTTATCCTGTCCTCTCTCCCTCTTTATCCTGTCCTCTCTCCCTCTTTACCCTGTCCTCTCTCCCTCTTTACCCTGTCCTCTCTCCCTCTTTACCCTGTCCTCTCTCCCTCTTTACTCTGTCCTCTCTTACTCTTTACTCTGTCCTCTCTCCCTCCTTACCCTGTCCTCTCTCCCTCTTTACCCTGTCCTCTCTCCCTCTTTACCCTGTCCTCTCTCCCTCTTTACTCTGTCCTCTCTCCCTCCTTACCCTGTCCTCTCTCCCTCTTTACTCTGTCCTCTCTCCCTCTTTACCCTGTCCTCTCTCCCTCTTTACTCTGTCCTCTCTCCCTCCTTACCCTGTCCTCTCTCCCTCTTTACCCTGTCCTCTCTCCCTCTTTACCCTGTCCTCTCTCCCTCTTTACCCTGTCCTCTCTCCCTCTTTACTCTGTCCTCTCTCCCTCTTTACCCTGTCCTCTCTCCCTCCTTACCCTGTCCTCTCTCCCTCTTTACCCTGTCCTCTCTCCCTCCTTACCCTGTCCTCTCTCCCTCTTTACCCTGTCCTCTCTCCCTCCTTACTCTGTCCTCTCTCCCTCTTTACTCTGTCCTCTCTCCCTCTTTACCCTGTCCTCTCTCCCTCTTTACCCTGTCCTCTCTCCCTCTTTACCCTGTCCTCTCTCCCTCTTTACCCTGTCCTCTCTCCCTCTTTACCCTGTCCTCTCTCCCTCTTTACCCTGTCCTCTCTCCCTCTTTACTCTGTCCTCTCCCTCTTTACTCTGTCCTCTCTCCCTCTTTACTCTGTCCTCTCTCCCTCTTTACCCTGTCCTCTCTCCATCCTTACCCTGTCCTCTCTCCCTCCTTACTCTGTCCTCTCTCCCTCTTTACTCTGTCCTCTCTCCCTCTTTACTCTGTCCTCTCTCCCTCTTTACTCTGTCCTCTCTCCCTCTTTACCCTGTCCTCTCTCCCTCCTTACCCTGTCCTCTCTCCCTCTTTACCCTGTCCTCTCTCCCTCTTTACTCTGTCCTCTCTCCCTCTTTACCCTGTCCTCTCTCCCTCTTTACTCTGTCCTCTCTCCCTCTTTACCCTGTCCTCTCTCCCTCTTTACCCTGTCCTCTCTCCCTCCTTACTCTGTCCTCTCTCCCTCCTTACCCTGTCCTCTCTCCCTCTTTACTCTGTCCTCTCTCCCTCCTTACTCTGTCCTCTCTCCCTCTTTACTCTGTCCTCTCTCCCTCCTTATCCTGTCCTCTCTCCCTCTTTATCCTGTCCTCTCTCCCTCTTTATCCTGTCCTCTCTCCCTCTTTATCCTGTCCTCTCTAGCTCTTTATCCTGTCCTCTCTCCCTCTTTATCCTGTCCTCTCTCCCTCTTTATCCTGTCCTCTCTAGCTCTTTATCCTGTCCTCTCTAGCTCTTTTCTCTCCTCTCTTATCCTCTCCTTTTTACCCCTCTACCTCCATCCACTCAGCTCCCATCCGTATTTCTATTTTAGAGAGCACTTTCCTTCTCTCTATCTCCTCCTTCATACCTCTCTTCCTCCCTCACTCTCTCTCTCTCCATCTCATATTTCATATCTCTCTGCCTCCCTTGCTCTCTCACTGCCTTTAAGCCTCCATGTTAAAGCTTTCCTGTCACTGGTGATGTTCTTTTAAAAAGTGTCCTCTTTTTGTTCTTTAGTGGAGGAGTTGCTCTTAGAATTGGCTGCATGACAAAAAGCTATCGATGGGAAACTTGTTGCTACAGGAGAGTTGGGCCCTGGAATCCAAACCAAGTAAAATACAGAAGTAAAAAGAGATAATGTTTTAGCACTCAAAACACTGAGTGAAACCTTCAGAGACAATGAGCTTCTCTTAAGTAAAACATGAACACCTGATTCACAGATTCAATTCTTTACATCCTGTACAGTCTTTGTTGATACCACTTGAGTCAAAAGATCTTAACATTATAAAGGTATTATCCAGGTTCTGGTATGCTTAGATCTTATTGTTCAAACCCTCTCTTAAAAGTTGAAGTAAAAAGCTGTACTATGACAAAATAGTGTCTTGCTACAGAACCTTCCCTTGTCTGCAAATTACAAGCACAGGTCACATTGGGGTCATACAGTATGCTAACAGAATGTGTAATTTAACCTATTAAACACAAAAACTAAGTTTCAAGTGTGAATTAGGCAGGTCTGATACTGACAAAGAAAAGGAAGTTATTGCCTACTTCACTAATATTTTATTTTTGCTAATAAAAGTACTTGCAATAGTTAGTGACACCTCTACATGGCAGACAACTCATTCAAAACTAAAAACACTACTTAGATTTGATTTTAGTACAACTACCACCAAGATGCTTCAAAAAATAGTTAAATGACTTGTTGAACTAGATGTAGTTCACTACTCCCCAACATTGGTAATTATCCTCTATCAGGCTAACCTTGGAGCACCACTTCACCAGAAACTCCAATCTCAACTCGGAACAAACTCCAATCTACACTGGGGGTGAAATTCTGGGAATGTAATCACTCTCAGAGGTGTGTGTGTGTGTGTCAAAGAGAAAGTGTGTGTGTGAGTGTGTGCATGTGATTGCTGGTGTGTATGTGTGCCCCTGTGGATCTTATCTACACTTCTTTACATCACCTACCTGTTTTTCAAAAGCCCTTCTTCACCTTGACAGAAAGAGGTGAACCTATACCACTGTTCCCCTCTCTCATCCATCATTTCTCAATCAGTCCATCTCTGAGACAGGCTAGTGGGCTAATCTCCAGCCCGCCTAGCTACTCACTAGACTCCATGATCACTTGGCTACGCATGCCTCTCCCTAATGTCAATATGTCTTGTCCATTGCTGTTTTGGTTAGTGTTTATTGTCTTATTTCACTGTAGAGCCTCCAGCTCTGCTCAATATACCTTAGCTAACCCTTTTGTTCCACCTCCCACACATGCGGTGACCTCACCTGGTTTAAATGGTCTCTAGAGACAATACCACTCTCATCGTCACTCAATGCCTAGGTTTACCTCCACTGTATTCACATCCTACCATACTCGTCTGTACATTATGCCTTGAATCTATTCTTCCGTTCCCAGAAACCTGCTCCTTTTACTCTCTGTTCCGAACGCACTAGATGACTAGTTCTTATAGACTTTAGCCGTACCCTTATCCTACTCCTCCTCTGTTCCTCTGGTGATGTAGAGGTTAATCCAGGCCCTGCAGTGCCTAGCTCCACTCCCATTCCCCAGGCGCACTCATTTGTTGACTTCTAGAATTGTAAAAGCCTTGGTTTCATGCATGTTAACATTAGAAGCCTTCTCCCTAAGTTTGTTTTATTCACTGCTTTAGCACACTCTGCCAACCCGGATGTCCTAGCCGTTTCTGAATCCTGGATTAGGATTGCAGAGTTGCAATCTACTGCATAGATAGCCTGCAGAGTCCTGTCATACTATCCAGGTCTGTGCCCAAACAATTTGAGATTCTACTTTTTTTAAATTCACCTTTCCAGAAACACGTCTTTCACCGTTGCAGCTTGCTATAGACCACCTTCTGCCCCCAGCTGTGCCCTGGACACCATATGTGAATTGATTGCCCCCCCATCTATTTTCAGAGCTCGTGCTGCTAGGTGACCTAAACTGGGACATGCTTAACACCCCGGCTGTCCTACAATCTAAACTAGATGCCCTCAATCTCACACAATTGATCAATGAACCTACCAGGTACAACCCCAAATTTGTAAACACGGGCAGCCTCATAGATATCCTCCTAACCAACCTGCCCTCCAAATACACCTCTGCTGTCTTCAACCAGGATCTCAGCGATCACTGCCTCATTGCCTGTGTCTGTAATGGGTCTGCGGTGAAACGACCACCCCTCATCACTGTTAAAAACTCCCTAAAACACTTCAGCGAGTAGGCCTTTCTAATCTACCTGACCCGGGTATCCTGGAAGGATATTGACCTCATTCCATCAGTAGAGGATGCCTGGTTATTCTTTAAAAGTGCTTTCCTCACCATCTTAAATAAACATTCCCCATTCAAAAAATGTAGAACCAGGAACAGATATAGCCCTTGGTTCACTCCAGACCTGACCGCCCTTGAACAGCACAAAAACATCATGTGGCGTACTGCATTAGCATCGAATAGCCCCAGCGATTTGCAACTTTTCAGGGAAGTTAGAAACCAATATACACATGCAGTTAGGAAAGCAAAGGCTAGCTTTTTCAAACAGAAATTTGCATCCTGTGGCACAAACTCCAAAAAGTTCTGGGACACTGTAAAGTCCATGGAGTATAAGATCACCTCCTCCCAGCTGTCCACTGCAGAGAGGCTAGGAAACACTGTCACCACTGACAAATCCCCGATAATTGAGAATTTCAATAAGCATTTTTCTACGGCTGGCCATGCTTTCCACCTCAGCAACTTGCCCAAGCCTCCTCATTTCTCCTTCACCCAAATCCAGATAGCCGATGTTCTGAAAGAGCTGCAAAATCTGGACACCTACAAATCAGCCTGGCTAGACAATCTGGACCCTCTCTTTCTAAAATGATCCGCCGCAATTGTTGCAACTCCTATTACTAGCCTGTTCAACCTCTCTTTCGTATCGTCTGAGATCCCTAAAGATTGGAAAGCTGCCGCTGTCATCCCCCTCTTCAAAGGGGGAGACACTCTAGACCCAAACTGCTACAGACCTATATCTATCCTACCCTACCTTTCTAAGGTCTTCGAAAGCCAAGTTAACAAACAGATCACCGACCATTTCAAATCCCACCATACCTTCTCCGCTATGCAATTTGGTTTCCGAGCTGGTCATGGGTGCACCTCAGCCACGCTCAAGGTCCTAAACGATAGCATAACCGCCATCGATAAGAGACAATACTGTGCAGCTGCATTCATCGACCAGGCCAAGGCTTTCGACTCTGTCAATCACCACATACATATCGGCAGACTCAACAGCCTTGGTTTCTCAAATGACTGCCTCGCTTGGTTCACCAACTACTTCACAGACAGAGTTCAGTGTGTCAAATCGGAGGGTCTGTTGTCCGGGCCTCTGGCAGTCTCTATGGGGGTGCCACAGGGTTCAATTCTCGTGCCGACTCTTTTCTCTGTATACATCAATGATGACGCTCTTGCTGCTGGTGATTCTCTGATCCACCTCTACGCAGACAACACCATTCTGTATACTTCTGGCCCTTCTTTGGACACTGTGTTAACTAACCTCCAGACGAGCTTCAATGCCATACAACTCTCCTTCCGTGGCCTCCAACTGCTCTTAAATGCAAGTAAAACTAAATGCATGCTCTTCAACCGATCGCTGCCCGCACCTGCCCGCCCGTCCAGCATCACTACTCTGGACGGTTCTGACTTAGAATATGTGGACAACTACAAATACCTAGGTGAATGGGTAGATTGTAAACTATCCTTCCAAACTGACATTAAGCATCTCCAATTCAAAATTGAATCCAGAATCGGCTTCCTATTCGCAACGAAGCATCCTTCACTCTTGCTGCCAAAAATACCCTCATAAAACTGACTATCCTGCCAATCCTTGACTTCGGCGATGTCATTTACAAAATAGCCTCAAACACTCTACTCAGCAAATTGGATGCAGTCTATCACAGTGCCATCCGTTTTGACACCAAAGCCCCATATACTACCCACTACTGTGACCTGTATGCTCTCATTGGCTGGCCCTCGCTTCATATTCATAGCCAAACCCACTGGCTCCAGGTCATCTATACGTCTTTGCTAGGTAAAGCCCCGCCTTATCTCAGCTCACTGGTCACCATAGCAGCACCCACTCGTAGCACGCGCTCCAGCAGGTATATTTCACTGGTCACCCCCAAAGCCAATTCCTCCTTTGGCCGCCTTTCCTTCCAGTGCTGCCAATGACTGGAACGAATTGCAAAAATCTCTGAAGCTGGAGACTCATATCTCCCTCTCCAACTTTAAGCATCAGCTGTCAGAGCAGCTCACAGATCATTGCACCTGTACATAGCCTATCTGTATTTAGCCCATCCAACTACCTCATCCCCATACAGTTTTTTTGTTTGTTGCTCCTTTACACCCCAGTATCTCTACTTGCACATTCATATTCTGCACATATATCACTCCAGTGTTTAATTGCTAAATTGTAATTATTTCACCACTATGGCCTATTTAATGCCTTACCTCCCTTACCTCATTTGCACACACTGTATATAGACTTTTCTATTGTGTTATTGACTGTATGTTTGTTTATTCCATGTGTGACTCTGTGTTGTTGTTTGTGTCGCACTGCTTGCTTTATCTTGGCCAGGTCGCAGTTGTAAATGAGAACTTGTTCTCAACTAGCCTACCTGGTTAAATAAAGGTGAAATAAAAAAAATAAAAAATAAAAAATCTAACAGACAGCCCTTGTCTTCCTTCAGTGTGTCCTCACACTACTAGAGGATAGAGAGAGTTGAATTGAGAGGAGAGTTGATAAGAGGCCAGAGAGTGTGCGGTGTCTGTGAGAACTACAGAGCCATATCAGAGAGCGACAGAGAGTGTGGCCGTAACTACATATGAGGACACCGAGGACACTGACACCTCTCTCATTTTTTTATATACAGTACCAGTCAAAAGTTTGGACACACCTACTCATTCAAGGGTTTTTCTTTATTTTTTACTATTTTCTACATTGTAGAATAATGGTGAAGACATGAAAAGTATGAATATGGAGTATGAATATACATATGGAATCATGTAGTAACCAAAAAAGTGTTAAACAAATTAAAATATATTTGAGATTCTTCAACGTAGCCACCCTTTGCCTTGATGACAGCTTTTCACACTCTTGGAATTCTCTCAACCAGCTTCACCTGGAATGCTTTTCAAACAGTCTTGAAGGAGATCCCACATATGCTGAGCACTTGCTGGCTGCTTCACTCCAACTCATCCCAAACCATCTCAATTAGGTTGAGGTCGGGTCATCTGATACAGCACTCCATCACTCTCCTCAGTCAAATAGCCCTTATACAGCCTGGAGGTGTGTTTCGCGTCATTGTCCTGTTGAAAAACAAATGATAGTCCAACTAAGTGCAAACCAGATGGGATGGCTAATCTCTGCAGAATGCTGTGGCAGCCATGCTGGTTAAGTGTGCCTTGAATTCTAAATAAATCACAGACATCACCAGCAAAGCACCCCCACACCATCACACCTCCTCCTCCTTGTTTCACGGTGGGAACCACACATGCGGAGATCATCCGTTCACCTACTTTGCGTTTCACAAAGACACAGCGGTTGGAACAAAAAATCTCGCATTTGGACTCATCAGACCAAAGGACAGATTTCCACCAGTCTAATGTCCATTGCTCATGTTTCTTGGCCCAAGCAAGTCTCTTCTTCTTATTGGTGTCCTTTAGTAGTGGTTTCTTTGCAGCAATTTGACCATGAAGGCCTGATTCACGCAGTCTCCTCTGAACAGTTGATGTTGAGATGTGTCTGTTACTTCAACTCTGTGAAGCATTTATTTGGGCTTAAATATATTTTGATATGTTTAACACTTTTTTGTTTACCACATTATTCCTTGTGTGTTATTTTATTGTTTTTACATCTTCACTAATTTTCTATAATGTAGAAAATTGTAAAAATAAAGAAAACCCCTTGAATGAGTAGGTGTGTCCAAACCTTTGACTGGTACTGTATATATGTACAGCATTTTGTACACAATATAGAATATCAGTTACGGGTCAACATCTAACTATTGCTCCCAGCATTGATCAAAGCCCCGAACGCTTACCTTCTTGATCTGACTGAGTTCTAATCGCGTCTGCCTCTCTGAACGAATGGAATCATGAACAGTGACTTGTTTCTTATGTTCACCTGCGTCCCTGGGATTTGGTTTTTAGCAGCACATTCACCACTTTCTCAGGGCCTGAGATGTGAAACGAACTACCCTAGCTCGCAGTGGGCTTAAGTAAACAACTTGAGATGCTGATGACAGTGTGTTTGTGAGATTCCGGACAAAAGGTCATTTTAAAACCGTCCCACGATTCCTGCCGTGGATACAGACATCCCCCAAACAAACAAAAAGCGACTCTCTGAGAATGTGTGCACGGATGGTAAGTAGTCGCTTATAGATATGTCAGTGGCTAGCTGACGGTAAATCAAATCAAAGTTTGTTGGTCGTGTACACAGATTTGCAGATGTTATCGCAGGTGCAGCGAAATGCTTGTGTTATCTAGCTAGCTCCAACAATTCAGTAATACCTAGCAATACAAAACAATACACACAATACAACAAAAACACAATAAATAATAATAATACATATGAGAACAAGCAGTATCAGAAGGACAGTCTGGAATATAAATATATAGAGAAAATCTGTACTAATTTTATCAAACAAAAAATATATATATTTTTCAACATGCACATGACGTATTTTCCCTATAGGTCTATATTAAAATGCAAACATACAGTTCTAAAAATGTTGTACGTTTTCATTTCGTTGAAAGATGCTACATGTCAGTGTGATCCATTAATCACATTTCCCCCCTTTCAGGGGTATACTGTAACATAACCACTGTATAGCTAATAGGCTAGGTGTTTGTAGATCGACTGAGGTGAATGAACATACAAGTCATTTTTGCTTGTTTTTGCTTTTCTACAGCCCTAAGAGAGAGAGAGAAAGAGTGTGAGAAAGAGAGAGACAGAGACAGTGAGAGAGAGAAAGAGAGAGAAAGAGTGTGAGAAAGAGAGAGACAGAGACAGTGAGAGAGAGAGAAAGAGTGTGAGAGAGAGACAGAGACAGTGAGAGAGAGAGAGAAAGAGTGTGAGAAAGAGAGAGACAGAGACAGTGAGAGAGAGAAAGAGAGAGAAAGAGTGTGAGAAAGAGAGACAGAGACAGTGAGAGAGAGAGAGAGAGAGAGAGAGAGAGAAAGAGTGTGAGAAAGAGAGAGACAGAGACAGTGAGAGAGAGAGAGTGTGAGAAAGAGAGAGACAGAGACAGTGAGAGAGAGAGAGAGAAAGAGTGTGAGAGAGAGACAGACAGAGAGAGAGAGAGAGAGAGAGTGTGAGAAAGAGAGAGACAGAGACAGTGAGAGAGAGAGAGAGAGAGAGAGAGAGAGAGAGAGAGAGAAAGAGTGTGAGAAAGAGAGAGACAGAGACAGTGAGAGAGAGAGTGTGAGAAAGAGAGAGACAGAGACAGTGAGAGAGAGAGAGAAAGAGTGTGAGAGAGAGAGAGAGAGAGAGAGAGTGTGAGAAAGAGAGAGACAGAGACAGTGAGAGAGAGGGGGAAAAGACAGAGAAAGAAAGAGAAAGAAAAAGAGAGGAAAAGAGCCAGACACTTCACACCGCAGTGTCAGAAGAGAGGAAGGAAGGAGGAGGAAGGGATAAGAAGAAGAAGAGTCAAGTCATTTATTTCTTCCTTTCCTTCTTCCCCTTGTTTTAATGAATTATCTTCCTCCTCTTATCAGGTCCAGTGCCCAAGGCCAGCCTTCCAATCTGATTGGCTTTAAGAGGTTTGTGAAACAGCTTGCCAGACAATAGTTTTCCCATTCTCAGGAAGAGAAAATGCCTCTCAGACTTCCTTCTGAGCTAAGATGCTTGGTCTAGACTTAACTTTGATTTCTACATTATTTCCACCCAGTTCCTTACAGTCAAAAGTTACACTGAAATACACCCAAAGCAAACATTTCAAATCCTACAATGAAAAGAAATCAACCAACATAAATATCCTAATTTTCCCTTCCATGTTATTATCATTGCTGAAAACATCCTTTGCAGAGGGGGCACAAATATGAACACCCATCGCCTTGATTTGACCCGTAGGGTCAGGTTTCATTCTGGGGTGAAGAGGGCAGAATCACCATGGCTGATGGGGAAGTGTGCAGCAAAGCTTAGAACAGACAGCCTCTACAACAAATGATGAGGATAAACCAAGGGTTATGGCTGAGTATGCAGATGTGTTTTTGGTGTGTATCTGCAATATGACAATCTGCTGTCAGTGGTGCCTGTGGTGTCTGGGACATCTATCAGTGGTGCCTGTTGTGTCTGGGACATCTATCAGTGGTGCCTGTGGTGTCTGGGACATCTATCAGTGGTGCCTGTGGTGTCTGGGACATCTATCAGTGGTGCCTGTGGTGTCTGGGACATCTATCAGTGGTGCCTGTGGTGTCTGGGACATCTATCAGTGGTGCCTGTGGTGTCTGGGACATCTATCAGTGGTGCCTGTGGTGTCCGGGACATCTATCAGTGGTGCCTGTGGTGTCTGGGACATCTATCAGTGGTGCCTGCGGTGTCTGGGACATCTATCAGTGGTGCCTGTGGTGTCTGGGACATCTATCAGTGGTTTACAGGGACTAGAACATGTGCCATTATGGGGACGGACGGACGGAAGGACAGACAGAAAGGGGCATGGTAATGATGAAAACGTTCAGATGTGCGTAGACACAGAAAAATAGCTTGTACTCTATCTCACACAGTCACCTGCAGAGGACGTTCTCTTCTCTCTCACACACAAATACAGCCGTACTCACACGCACGCAGGGTCACACGGCCTATTTATGGATGATAACTAGATGTTAGTGACCCACGTTAAGCATTACTGTTTCTGTGACTGACTGGAGAGGGAGGGAGGTGGGGGGATGGAGAGATGGACTAGGAGAGGAGTGAAAACAGCCGCTGTAATAGAAAACAGAAGTGGTTGTCTGGAGAGAGAGAGAGAGAGAGAGTGTGTGTGTGTGTGTGTGTGTGTGTGTGTGTGTGTGTGTGTGTGTGTGTGTGTGTGTGTGTGTGTGTGTGTGTGTGTGTGTGTGTGTGTGTGTGTGTGTGTGTGTGTGTGTGTGTGTGTGTGTGTTTTCCCGACTGCTCCAACTCAGAGAGATCTACCAGGACAGCAAGAATGAGAGGGGGAGAGCAAGTGGAAACGAGGGGATGTTTAAAAAGTTCAGATTGTGCTTTAGGCTGGCAGTACTTCCTCCTCCTCCCTCTTCACCACAATCTTTCTTTCATTCTCTCCATCTTTTTCTCTCTCTCAATCACTCTCTCTCTTCTCCTCTCTTAACCCTTTTTAGTTCCAGGTAAACCCCTCTGTGCAAAGGGTTCTACATGGAACCCAAAAGAGTTCTACCTGGAACCAAAAAGGGTTCTTCAAAGGGTTATCTTTCAGAGACAGCCAAAGAACCCTTTTAGGTTCTAGATAGTGTAACGGATGTGAAATGGCTAGCTAGTTAGCGGGTACGCGCTAATAGCGTTTCAATCGGTTACGTCACTTGCTCTGAGACTTGAATTAGGGTTTCCCCTTGCTCTGCAAGGGCAGTGGCCTTTGTGGAGCGATGGGTAACGACGCCTCGTGGGTGACTGTTGTTGATGTGTGCAGAGGGTCCCTGGTTTGCGCCCGAGGTCAGGGCGAGGGGGACGTACTAAAGTTATGCTGTTACATTGATGCTGTTGACCCGGATCACTGGTTGCTGCGGAAAAGGAGGAGGTCGAAAGGGGGGTGAGTGTAACGGATGTGAAATGGCTAGCGGGTACGCGCTAATAGCGTTTCAATCGGTTACGTCACTTGCTCTGAGACTTGAAGTAGGGTTTCCCCTTGCACTGCAAGGGCCGCGGCTTTTGTGGAGCGATGGGTAACGACGCTTCGTGGGTGACTGTTGTTGATGTGTGCAGAGGGTCCCTGGTTCGCGCCCGTGTCGGGGAGAGGGGACGGTCTAAAGTTATACTGTTACAATAGCACCTTTTTCTCTAAGAGTGCAGGAGACTGGTGATACGACATGTCCTTTGAAAATTCCTGACCATGACATTTTCCACCCCCCTTGTCTCTTACACTGCCTAGAGGGATCAGTGTCCACTCACAGAGGGGAGTGAGGGGGGCGAAGCTTCTTCCTATAATGAAACGTTTAAAATCCTAATTTGTGAAATACAAAATGTAAACTGTTTTCAAAGTGAGGATTAACTGTGAGCCGTGGGAGAGCGGCTAATGTCACCCTGCACAACATAAGCCCTGGCCTCCCTCTGTGTGTGTGTGTGTGTGTGTGTGTGTGTGTGTGTGTGTGTGTGTGTGTGTGTGTGTGTGTGTGTGTGTGTGTGTGTGTGTGTGTGTGTGTGTGTGTGTGTGTGTGTGTGTGTGTGTGTGTGTGTGTGTGTGTGTGTGTGTGTGTGTGTGTGTGTGTTCTTAGATGTTCGGATTCCTGTTTATACTTGTGAGTGGAGTCCCAATGAACACTGTGAACAGTTGTTGCTGTATTTCTGTAGCCTGACTTGTGATATTCCTGTCTTGTGATATTCCTTTTGTGATATTCCTGTCTTGTGATATTCCTTTTGTGATGTTCCTGTCTTGTGATGTTCTTGAACAGGTGTTAAGAGCTGTATCAGCTGGGTTGATTACAGCAGCTATTTGACGGGGGGGGGGGGGGGGGGGGGGAAGAGTAAGAGAGAGAGAGAGACAGAGAGAGAGAGAGAGACAGAGAGAGAGACAGAGAGACACTTAAATATACTTCAAAAGACAGAGACACTGATCGCTGACAGATTTTAAGCAAACTGAATCAAAGGCATTAGGCGAGACACAGAAAGACAGTGAGACAGACCCCTAGGTACACCACCCACGGCTCAGCCTTCTTAAAACTAATCACCTTGCCAGCCAGGTTTGCAGACAGGTTTAACGTCGATGTGTACCGCCACGCTCTCTGTGGATCTCTTCTGTCCACAGTCGAAGGCTGTGACCAGGACCTCATACTGTTGCTGCTTATCAAAGCTCAGCTTCTCTGTGTTCCTGATGTTACCTACGGAGGACAGGAAAGAGGTCAGAGGTCAGCTTCTCTGTGTTCCTGATGTTACCTACGGAGGACAGGGAAGAGGTCAGAGGTCAGCTTCTCCGTGTTCCTGATGTTACCTACGGAGGACAGGAGAGGTCAGAGGTCAGCTTCTCCGTGTTCCTGATGTTACCTACGGAGGACAGGAGAGGTCAGAGGTCAGCTTCTCTGTGTTCCTGATGTTACCTACGGAGGACAGGGAAGAGGTCAGAGGTCAGCTTCTCTGTGTTCCTGATGTTACCTACGGAGGACAGGAAAGAGGTCAGAGGTCAGCTTCTCTGTGTTCCTGGTATTACCTATGGAGGACAGTAGAGGTCAGAAGTTATGGAAGGTCACAATCAATAGGCTACTGTCCATCACATGAACTGAATAAGAAATGTCACAACCATTGCTGTCACCAGGACACAGCATGTCTATGTGAGTGTGTACTTGTGAGTGTGTGCGCACATGTGTGTGTGTGTGTGTGGGGGAGGGGGATAATACTGCATGTGTGTATGTGTATTTACAGCCTTGCTTAGTATTGTCAGGGTAGACAAGTCTAGACAGCACAATGTCTAAGCGTTTAGCCTGACATTGGTAAATAGAATGTGTTCACAACCCTCAGTCTCAGTTTAGTGGTCACACTCGGCAGAAAGCATGGAGGGAGCTGTTGCAGTCCTAATGTGCTGCTTAATATTTGATAAGGTGGACTTCAGGCCGATGAGAACAGGGCTGAATCAAACAGGGACGGAACATAACAGGCCGTTAAGCGTGTGATGAATGTAGAATGCCATTAATTGTCCTCTAATGCTTGTTTTCAGCTATGTCAACATGTAAGTTGATGTTATAATTGAAGGAGGGGGAATAGGCATCTCTGTCAGGTGGAAAGCACTCTGCATTATTGTGTGTGTGTGTGTGTGTGTGTGTGTGTGTGTGTGTGTGTGTGTGTGTGTGTGTGTGTGTGTGTGTGTGTGTGTGTGTGTGTGTGTGTGTGTGTGTGTGTGTGTGTGTGTGTGTGTCTGACAGGTGGACACAGTGAAATGGGATGAGGCTGTAGAACACTTGCGTCAGGATGTTGTATTGAAAGTGGCTGATATTGCGTTGATTCGATCCCAATTCGCACAGTAGAGGGAAGTGTTAACTAAAGGGGAAAACTAGGAAGTTGAGTGAAGTTCAATATCGTGCTCCTCTGCGTGGGCTGATATTTCTTCTGCGTGGCAGTCCCGGGGATCTGAACGCCCTTGTGCAGCTTAGAGGGACATTGCTAGTGACCATCTCTCCTTCTTGCTCTTAATCCAAAATGGAGGGAAGGTGGCTTTCACAGACTCCAGTCGCACTGCTTTCCATAGTCTTCTCAGTGTCTGGGTTGTGACTGGCCCTTGGCATGGTCGTTTAGAGTCAAAATGCAGAGTGAGTGGTGCATGGGGCCTGGCCAGAGTGTCCTGTATGTCTGAGAGGATCACTATGTCATTACCCACAGAGAGAGAACCTGAGTGGCTTATTACAACAGCTCAGAGAGAGAGATTGTCCTCTGATGCTTGTTTTCAGCTATGTCAACTTGTTAACAGTTGTTAATTGGGAAAGCAGTACTGTACCTGTTGTTGTGTTCTGCATTCTCATCCCATTTCACTATGTGTCGCCTCATCTGTCAGACACACACACACACGCACACACACACACAATAACGCAGAGTGCTTTCCGCCTGACAGAGATGCCTATTCCCCCGTCTTCAATTATAACATCACTTACACGTACGTGTCAGCAGCCAAAATGCTCTCTCGGCTGACAACTGTGCAAAGCTAATAAAAGACATTTCTACACCTGAGCGTTTTCCAATGACAGAGGACAGTCTCTCTATCCTCCTCCTCATCTCTGTCCTAGTCCTCTATCGTCCTCTTCTCTGTCCTCGTCTTCTCTCTCTATCCTCCTCATCTCTGTCCTAGTCCTCTATCGTCCTCTTCTCTGTCCTCGTCTTCTCTCTCTATCCTCCTCCTCTCTGTCCTCGGCTTCACTCTCTATCATCCTCCTCTCTGTCCTCGTCTTCTCTCTCTATCCTCCTCCTCTTCTCTGTCCTCGTCTTCTTTCTCTATCCTCCTCCTTTCTGTCCTCGTCTTTTCTCTCTATCCTCCTCCTTTCTGTCCTCGGCTTCACTCTCTATCCTCCTCCTCTCTGTCCTCGGCTTCACTCTCTATCATCCTCCTCTCTGTCCTCGTTTTCTCCTTCTATCCTCCTCCTCTCTGTCCTCGTCTTCTCTCTCTACCGTCCTCCTCTCTGTCCTCGTCTTCTCTCTCTACTGTCCTCCTCTCTGTCCTCGTCTTCTCCCTCTATCCTCCTCCTCTCTGTCCTAGTCTTCTCCCTCTATCCTCATCTTATCCCTCTATCCTCCTCCTCTCTGTACTCGTCTTCACTCTCTACCGTCCTCCTCTCTGTCCTCATCTTCTCTCGCTATCCTCCTCCTCTCTGTCCTCGTCTTCTCTCTCTATCCTCCTCCTCTCTGTCCTCGTCTTCTCTCTCTATTGTCCTCCTCTCTGTCCTCGTCTTCTCTCTCTACCGTCCTCCCCTCTGTCCTCATCTTCTCTCTCTATCCTCCTCCTCTCTGTCCCCGTATTCTCTCTATCCTCCTCTCTGTCCTCATCTTCTCTCTCTATCCTCCTCCTCTCTGTCCTCGTCTTCTCTCTCTATCATCCTCCTCTCTGTCCTTGTCTTCTCTCTCTATCCTCCTCGTCTCTGTCCTCGTCTTCTCTCTCTACCGTCCTCCTCTCTGTCCTCATCTTCTCTCTCTATCCTCCTCCTCTCTCAGCAGGTTTTCTTTCTACATTTCTCTTTGATATCCTTCAGTCCATTATTTCTCTCTGTTTTGTTTTTCTCTTTTCTATCGGTCTCTTGTTCTGCCCTAATACCACCTCCTCTCTCTCTCTCTCTCTCTCTCTCTGAGCTGTTGTAATAAGCCACTCAGGTTCTCTCTCTGTGGGTAATGACATAGTGATCCTCTCAGACATACAGGACACTCTGGCCAGGCCCCATGCACCACTCACTCTGCATTTTGACTCTAAACGACCATGCCAAGGGCCAGTCACAACCCAGACACTGAGAAGACTATGGAAAGCAGTGCGACTGGAGTCTGTGAAAGCCACCTTCCCTCCATTTTGACTAAGAGCAAGAAGGAGAGGACATGACAGTAGGCAGTAAATCTGTGTGTGCTTGTGATCGGATTTGAGGAGAGTGACAGTGGGCGACATTGTCCCTGATGTCTGTGGCCACAGAAAGCATCCTGTATATCAGGGAGGGACATCTGTCAAAGTGTTTACTTGTGTGTGTGTGTGTGTGTGTGTGTGTGTGTGTGTGTGTGTGTGTGTGTGTGTGTGTGTGTGTGTGTGTGTGTGTGTGTGTGTGTGCATGCGCTTGTGTGTGTGTGCTTGTGTGTGTATGTGTGTGCACAGGCTTGTGTGTGTGTTTGTGTGTGTGCGCATGCGCTTGTGTGTGTTTGCATGTGTGTGTATATGTGTGCACAGGCTTGTGTGTGTGTGTGTGTGTGTGTGTGTGTATGAGCTTGTGTGTGTGTGCATGTGTGTGTATGTGTATGCACAGGCTTGTGTGTGTCCATGTGTGTGTGTGGTCATGATGTGGTCCAAAGCATTTACTAACCATTGCGGTCGATGGCGAAGGGTGTGTTTGAGGTGTTTATCTGGTAGTTACAGATCTGGCTGTACTGTGGAGAACAGTCCTGGTCTGTAGCCTCCACCTGCAGTATGTTGTCATAGATCTTCCCCTCTGTCACTGCCGCGTGGTACTGGGCCTCCCGGAACACTGGAGAGAACTCATTCACATCATTCACCTGGATGTGTACCACCGCCCTGCGGACAGCCGGGGGAGACAGAGAGGGAGAAAGGAGGCAAAGGTCAAGGCAGGATAAAGTTTTTTAAAACTCTGGTTAGAGTGGAAACTAGTAATTCAAGGGATACCATGCAGGGTTTCCCAGCAAGGTATTGGGGTTCCCTTCACCGCAGTAACTCTACTCTCAGCACATCTGATTTAGTTGATCATCAAGACCATTGGTTAGTTCAATCGGGTGTGCTGGTGGTGGAATAGAACATATGGAATGGCTGGGGGACCCAAGGACTGGGTTGGGAAATACTGCAAAAAGCAGAAAGAGCCGGTTGGTTGAGGCTTCTTTTATATGTTGTTGTGGTTAAGGTGAGGGATTGTGCCTGAATTCCGTTGACAAGATTTACTTGAGATTTACTTGGGCTCCCGAGTGGTTCAGCAGTCTAAGGCACTGCATCTCAGTGCTAGAGGCGTCACTACAGATACCCTGGTTTGAATCCAGGCTGTATCACATCCGGCCGTGATTGGGAGTCCTATAGGGCGGCGCACAATTGGCCCAGCTTCGTCCGGATTTGGCCGGTGTAGGCCGTCATTGTAAATAAATATTTGTTCTTAACTGACTTGCCTAGTTAAATAAAGTACTTTTTTAAAACCCTTTTTCTCCCCAATTTCATGGTGTCCAATTGGTAGTTGCAGTCTTGTCTCATCACTGCAACTCCCGTATGGACTGGGGAGAGGCGAAGGTTGAGAGCTGTGCATCCTCCGAAACACAACCCAACCAAGCCACACTGCTTCTTGACACAATGCCCACTTAACCCAGAAGCCAACCGCACCAATGTGTCGGAGGAACCACTGTATACCTGGCAACCGTGTCAGCGTGCACCGCACCCGGCCCGCCACAGGAGTCGCTAGTGCGATATGGGACAAGGACATCCCTGCCGGTCAAATCCTCCCCTAACCCGGACGACACTGGGCCAATTGTGCGCTGCCCCATGGGTCCCCCAGTCGCGACAGAGCCTGGACTCGAACCCAGAATCTCTAGTGGCACAGCTAGCACTGTGATACAGTGCCCTAGACCACTGCCCCTCGGGAGGCCGTTAACCCAATGATACCAGGGTAATCTAATGCCTTCTGAGGAATAACCCTCTGGCTAGTTAACCCAATGATACCAGGATAAAATACTTCTACTCATCAATTTGAGTAATCATTTATAAATATTGTACCATATCAGAGTCACCCCACATTTATTAAATTACTTATCAGATTTACCTTGAATTGTGCTTAATTAAATATTAACCCACAATGTGTTAATCGATACTTTTCCTCTGGTCATGTAGAATAAGTCAACTGATTGCATAATACATTTATGTATTTATTGATTGGCAAGAGGGTGATGGATTAAGGTCACAAAAATGAAATTTGCTGAGCTTGAAAAAAATAACAACAATACCCCAGTGAGCTGTGTGAGAAGAGCTGGGTTATTGTTTAGGATTAAGATAATGCCAATCATAATAACACTGAAGTTATCCTCTTCGAGTCAGTTCCAAAGCCCTGTCAGACATCTGCCGGGCCAGTGATTCCACATGGACAACAACAGGAGACAGCAGGAGGCCAGGGTTGGGGAGTAACGGTTTACATGTAATCCGTTACATACAAGGGATTACAAAAAAAACAGTAACTGTAATCCGTTACATTACCATCAAAAATATTGTACTCAGATTACAGATACTTTTGAAAAACTAGATGATTACTTCGAGGATTACTTTTAAATTCAGAAAGGATGTTTGCGAGAAAAAAAATCTTTGACACTTCTCTGTTTTCTCCACCTGAGTGAGTCTGACCGCAACTCAGAGACCACTATGATGACAAACCGAATATGTTTGATAGATCGCTGGAAAAGAGCAGGAACAGGCTTTTGTAGGCTACAGTTCAAGCTATGTCTTCCAATGGTGCGACTGCTGTCGGCATCCAAAGATGATCCAACTTGAATAAACACTTTGAGGTGAAGATGACAGCAATGGTGAAGTCTACGGGGATACGGATTTCACTTATTATTGATATCTACATAACGCATTGATGTGAATCACACTGCTGCTCTCTTATTTAGCTATTTGCGCCTTACGAATTGTGGTTGTTGTGGACGGCTGTTCACAAATCTACATGTGTATTTGAATCCAATAATGATTGAATTCATGAAGTTTAAGCTGCCTATCAATCATTGTTTTTGAAACCAGTGGACAGCCAGTGAAAAATGTGCTCTTGCAACAACTGCATAGTGTGGATCCCAGCATATGGAGTAAAATTGGGACTTTTATTGCTCAATCTAATTCATGCTGACAATTTTTTTTCCATAGGCCTAATGTACACATGCTCAAACTTGTACACTTTTGATAGACTTGTAGTTGCCACATCCATTGTAGTTGCTACATCCATTTTTGGACTCATAAATTATACATACATACATATATATACATAAAAGCTGAGTTTTACTCAGCTTTTTTTACCAAAACAGAGGCGGGGCGACCGTAGCCTAGTGGTTAGAGCATTGGACTAGTAACCGAAAGGTTGCAAGTTTGAATCCCTGAGCTGACAAGGTACAAATCTGTTGTTCTGCCCCTGAACAAGGCAGTTAACCCACTGTTCCTAGGCCGTCATTGAAAATAAGAATTTGTTCTTAACTGACTTGCCTAGTTAAATAAAGGTAAAATAAAAAATGTTTCATCTGTGGATTTTCCCTTTAAACAGCTGCATATTATCAAAGTGTCACCAACAAAAAGGTAAACAATAGGCCTATAACAAATGCAGCATATGGCATTCATTTTTAAAATGTAAATAGCACTTCTCAGTAGTGTTCAAAGCATGCCATTCCATGAGCGCAGCATTTATTTTTCAACTGGAATCAATGAGCCCAATCAGTCCTCCATGACAACAAATACATAAACAACAGATTAGGGCTGGTTAATAAATCCTTAGTTTTGGAGTTATGCTCAGGTAAAACAATTTGTCTTATCTATACTTCCATATTTCCAAGTCCTATTCTTGAAGATCAAGGCGTATAACATTTACTGGAATGACTGGAATTCTGATAAACTTCTTGTTTTTAATGTAAATATATAATTGAATCGTATTATTATATGTAGTAGAAAGCGATGGGTTAGAAGAAGCCTACATAACCAACCCATAAAGTAAAATGTAACATCATATATGGCCAACTATATAAACTTTAACATTGATTTATCCTGCAATAGATGTTGTTAAATTGGTAACATACATTTTTGTCTTCTTCTAATGCCTAATAATCTAAAAGTAATGGAATGTAATCAGATTACGTTACTGAGTTTGGGTAATCCAAAAGTTACGTTACTGATTACAATTTTTAACAGGTAACTAATAACTGTAACGGATTGCATTTAGAAAGTAACCTACCCAACCCTGATCATAGCCTACGGACACTTTGTTTCTTTCCATCTGAACACACACAAACATTTGCAAGTCTACACCCCCCAAATATAGACAGAACACACACACACACCTACGTGCACAATTATGCATACACACACACAAAACAACCATTATAAATCAGACATCAACTGTGCTAACGGTAATGCTAAGTGCTATCCCCAGCAGTAACAGTGCCACAGCCAGACAGGGTAATGCTAAGTGCTAGCCCCAGCAGTAACAGTGCCACAGCCAAACAGGGTAATGCTAAGTGCTAGCCCCAGCAGTAACAGTGCCACAGCCAAACAGGGTAATGCTAAGTGCTAGCCCCAGCAGTAACAGTGCCACAGCCAAACAGGGTAATGCTAAGTGCTAGCCCCAGCAGTAACAGTGCCACAGCCAAACAGGGTAATGCTAAGTGCTAGCCCCAGCAGTAACAGTGCCACAGCCAGACAGGGTAATGCTAAGTGCTAGCCCCAGCAATAACAGTGCCACAGCCAGACAGGGTAATGCTGAGTGCTAGCCCCAGCAGTAACAGTGCCACAGCCAAACAGGGTAATGCTGAGTGCTAGCCCCAGCAGTAACAGTGCCACAGCCAGACAGGGTAATGCTAAGTGCTAGCCCCAGCAGTAACAGTGCTACAGCCAGACAGGGTAATGCTAAGTGCTAGCCCCAGCAGTAACAGTGCCACAGCCAGACAGGGCATCTTGTTCTGTCATATTAATGTGTCTCTCTCATAAGCATCTCCCCCTCCTTCCCCAGACACCCCCTCTGGATGAGGGCAAACATATGTTACACACCACTGGGGATCGGAGGGGAGTAGAGGAGGGAGAAAGGGAGGGATGGTTGATGGGATAAGGGTGTGGTGGAGGGAGGGAGGGATAGAGGGGGAGTGGCACAGGCACACATCTGGCTGAAAGCAGACACCTGGCTTCCTTTCCCTCTACAGTGTCAGTGAGGGTTATGAGAGAGAGAGAGACAGAGACAGAGTGAGAAAGACAGAGAGAGAGAGGGAGAACGAGAGAGAGAGAGAGAGAGAAAGAGAGAGAGAGAGTGTGTGTGTGTGCATGTGTGTGTGCGTGCATTGGGCACGGTGCCAGACCAGCTCCAGCCTCAAGCCATCCCTCTGCTCCCTGGGTACAACACAACATAACACAGAGTTGATGAAGAAAGATCCAGAATAGACAAGGGGCCTAAAAAGACTAAACTGGATCCAAATGACCAAGGGGTGCAGAAAATCTCACAACACCAAAAGAGTCTGTATTACGAATTAAGACAGAACCCAATGGGGTCTTGTAGGCAACATGACAATATAGAGACCAATCCATTCCAGTCCAAAGGAAGGTGTATCTACAGTTGAAGTCAGAAGTTGACACACACCTTAGTCAAATGGTCCCGTGTGGCTCAGTTGGTAGAGCATGGCGCTTGCAACGCCAGGGTTGTGGGTTCAATTCCCACAGGGGGACCAGGGTTCAATTCCCACGGGGGGACCAGGATGAATATGTATGAACTTTCCAATTTGTAAGTCGCTCTGGATAAGAGCGTCTGCTAAATGACTTAAATGTAAATGTATTTAAACTCAGTTTTCCACAGTTCCTGACATTTAATCCTAGTAAAAATTCCATGTCTTAGGTCAGTTAGGATCACCACTTTATTTTAAGAATGTGAAATGTCAGAATAGTAGTAGAGAGAATTATTTATTTCAGCTTTTTATTTCTTTCATCACGTTCCCAGTGGGTCAGAAGTTTACATACACTCAATTAGTATTTGGTAGCATTGCCTTTAAATTGTTTAACTTGGGTCAAACGTTTCGGGTAGCCTTCCACAAGCTTCCCACAAAAAGTTGGGTGAATTTTGGCCCATTCCTCCTGACAGAGCTGGTGTAACTAAGTCAGGTTTGTAGGCCTCCTTGCTCGCACACACTTTTTCAGTTCTGCCCACAAATGTTCTATAGGATTGAGGTCAGGGCTTTGTGATGGCCACTCCAATACCTTGACTTTGTTGTCTTTAAGCCATTTTGCCACAACTTTGGAAGTATGCTTGGGGGTCATTGTCCATTTGGAAGACCCATTTGCAACCAAGCTTTAACTTCCTGACTGATGTCTTGAGATGATGCCATCTATTTTGTGAAGTGCACCAGTCCCTCCTGCAGCAAAGCACCCCCACAACATGATGCTGCCACCCCCATGCTTCAAGTTTGGGGTGGTGTTCTTCGGCTTGCAAGCCTCCCCTTTTTCCTCCAAACATAACGATGTTGGGCATTTTCACTCCCCGTCAACAGACCCCTTACAATTAATTGTAATCTACATAATAATTAACATTTCCTAAATAATGGACATTTTTGTCGGGGTTGATTCATACTTTTTTCGTTAGGGCAAATCAAGTCTGAAATTTCAATATGGAAACTGGAACTTTTTAAAATTGATAAAATGTAGATTTTTTTGTCATTGCCCTACACAAAATACCCCATAATGTAAAAATGGAATTCAAATGAAAAGCTGAAATGTCTTGAGTCAATAAGTATTCAACCCATTTGTTATGGCAAGCCTAAATAAGTTCAGGAGTAAAAATGTGCTTAACAAGTCACATAATAAGTTGCATGAACTCACTCTGGGTGCAATGAGTGTTTGACATGATTTTTGAATGACTATCTCATCTCTGTACCCCACACATACAATTATCTGTAAGGTCCCTCAGTCGAGCAGTGAATTTCAAACACAGATTCAACCACAAAGACCAGGGAGGTTTTCCAATGTGTCACAAAGGGCACTTAAAAAAAAGAAGAAGCAGACATTGAAAATCCCTTTGAGCATGGTGAATTTATTAATTACACTTTGGATGGTGTATCAATACACCCAGTCACGACAAAGACACTGGTGTCCTTCCTAGCTCAGGTGTCCTTCCTAGCTCAGAGAGGAAGGAAACCGCTCAGTGATTTCCCCATGAGGCAAAAACAGTTATGGAGTTTAATGTCTGTGATAGGAGAAAACTGAGGATGGATCAACAGCATTGTAGTTACTCCACAATACTAACCTAACTGACTGAGCAAAAAGAAGGAAGCCTGTACAGAATACAACTATTCCAAAACATGCCTCCTGTTTGCAACACGGCACTAAAGTAATACTGAAATGTATTCTTTGTCCCGAATACAAAGTGCTATGTTTGTGGTAAATCCTATACAACACATTACTGAGTACTACTCTTCATATTTTCAAGCATATTGGTGGCTGCATCATGTTATGGGAATGCTTGCAATCGTTAAGGCCTGGGGAGTTTTTCAGGATAAAAAAATAAACTGAATGGAGCTAAGCACAGGCAAATCTTAGAGGAAAACCTGGTTCAGTCTGCTTTCCACCAGACACTGGGAGATTAATTCACCTTTCAGCAGGACAATAACCTAAAACACAAGGCCAAATCTACACTGGAGTTGCGTACCAAAAAGACAGTGAATGTTCCTGAGTGGCCGAGTTACAGTTTTGACTTAAATCTACTTGAATATATACGGTAAGACCTGAAAATGGTTTCATAGCAATGATCAACAACCAATTTGACAGAGCTTCAAGAATTTTGAAAAGAATAATGGGAAAATGATGCGCAATCCAGGTGTGGAAAGCTCTTAGAGATTTACCCAAAAAGACTCATAGCTGTAATCACTGCCAAAGATGCTTCTATAAAATATTGACTCAGGGGTGTGAATATCTATGTAAATGAGGTATTTCTGTATTTAATTTTCAATAAATAGGCATAACTTTCTCAAAACATGTTTCCATGCATTGAATTCAGGCTGTAACAACAAAATTGACAGTCTCTATGGGGGTGCCACAAGGTTCAATTCTCGGGCCAACTCTTTTCTCTGTATACATCAATGATGTCGCTCTTGCTGCTGGTGATTCTCTGATCCACCTCTATGCAGACGACACCATTCTGTATACTTCTGGCCCTTCTTTGGACACTGTGTTAACTAACCTCCAGATGAGCTTCAATGCCATACAACTCTCCTTCCGTGGCCTCCAACTGCTCTTAAATGCAAGTAAAACTAAATGCATGCTCTTCAACCGATCGCTGCCCGCACCTGCCCGCCCGTCCAGCATCACTACTCTGGACGGTTCTGACTTAGAATATGTGGACAATTACAAATACCTAGGTGTCTGGTTAGACGGTAAACTCTCCTTCCAGACTCACATTAAGCATCTCCAATCCAAAATTAAATCCAGAATTGGCTTCCTATTTCGCAACAAAGCATCCTTCACTCATGCTGCCAAACATACCCTCGTAAAACTGACTATCCTGACGATTCTTGACTTCGGTGATGTAATTTACAAAATAGCCTCCAACACTCTACTCAGCAAATTGGATGCCGTCTATCACAGGTCCATCCGTTTTGTCACCAAAGCCCATATACTACCCATCACTGCGACCTGTATGCACTCGTTGGCTGCTCCTCGCTTCATATTCGTCGCCAAACCCACTGGCTCCAGGTCATCTATACGTCTTTGCTAGGTAAAGCCCCGCCTTATCTCAGCTCACTGGTCACCATAGCAGCACCCACTCGTAGCACGCGCTCCAGCAGGTATATTTCACTGGTCAACCCCAAAGCCAATTCCCCCTTTGGCCGCCTTTCCTTCCAGTTCTCTGCTGCCAATGGCTGGAACAAATTGCAAAAACTGCAAAAATTGCAAAGAATTGCAAAAATCTCTGAAGCTGGAGACTCATATCTCCCTCACTAACTTTAAGCACCAGCTGTCAGAGCAGCTCACATATCACTGCACTGTACATAGCCCATCTGTAAGTAGCCCATCCAACTACCTCATCCCCATACTGATGTTTTTTTTTCTCCTTTGCACCCCAGTATCTCTACTTGCACATTCATATTCTGCACATCTATCACTCCCGTGTTTAATTGCTATATTGTAATTATTTCGCCACTATGGCCTATTTATTGCCTTACCTCCCTTATCTTACCTCATTTGCACACACTGTATATATACTTTTCTATTGTGTTATTGACTGTATGTTTGTTTATTCCATGTGTAACTCTGTGTTGTTGTCTGTGTCACACTGCTTTGCTTTATCTTGGCCAGGTCGCAGTTGTAAATGAGAACTTGTTCTCAACTAGCCTACCTGGTTAAATAAAGGTGAAATTAAGAAAAAAAGAAAGAAAAAAGAAGTGGACTAAGTCAAGGGGTATGAATACTTTCTGAAGGCACTGGATATCACAATGCATCATGAAAGCTTTTGCTAATGAGTGACAGCTCTTGGCTCACATCCTCTTCGCTTGTGTGTAAGTGTGTGTGCGTGTGTCGGTATGTGTACAGTATGTATGTATGTATGTGTGTGTGTGTGTGCATGTATTTACATTTACATTTTTAGTCATTTAGCAGACGCTCTTATCCAGAGCGACTTACAGTAGAGTGCATACATTTTATTACATTTTACATACTGAGACAAGGATATCCCTACCGGCCAAACCCTCCCTAACCCGGACGACGCTATGCCAATTGTGCGTCGCCCCACGGACCTCCCGGTTGCGGCCGGCTGCGACAGAGCCTGGGCGCGAACCCAGCCCAGCCTAGGTGCGAACCCAGAGACTCTGGTGGCGCAGCTAGCACTGCGATGCAGTGCCCTAGACCACTGCGCCACCCGGGAGGTGGCATGTATATGTCTGTATGTGTGTGTGCATGTGTGTGTGTGAGTGAGTATTCATCTGTGTATGTGTGTGTGTGTGTGTGTGTGTGTGTGTGTGTGTGTGTGTGTGTGTGTGTGTGTGTGTGTGTGTGTGTGTGTGTGTGTGTGTGTGTGTGTGTGTGTGTGTGTCGATCCTTTCAGTTGCGGGGAGGTGCTGCCATCCGTTGAGATAATTAGTCATTCCCAAACCTCCGGCGCAGGGAGGTGAGGAACACACGGCCTTCCCAGAATCACAAGTGACAAGTTTAATAACCGCCTCACGACAACCACCGCACAGGCAGAAACATGGCGGCTTTAGAATGAGTTGAGGTCAGGGGTTAACATCCTAGATGAGCTGCTACTACCGTCACTGACCGGGGCATTAAACCTCCTCCAACACTTAATCCATGTAATAAATCTAGCACTCACTGCAGATGGGGAGAGATGGGGAAGTTAAAGGATGTGACACATTCACACAGGAAGTGAGAGAAGTACAAATAAATTATGACATCTAGAAATACTTTGTGTCTGGGTACACACATTTGCCATGAATGTGGTGGTGCTGTGATTCAGAACTAATCATGCATTTGCATAATTCTTTCATTAGGATTTTAAAAAGCAGTAAATTGAAAACATTTCATCACACATGGTTAAAATGGACAAAAAAGGTTTAAAATAGATTTTCAGAATAAAGTGCTCTGATTCAGAATTATTGTTCAGTGGGACAATCCATCTGTGTGACTCAGTGGTAGTCAACGGTGATAAGAAGTGATGGAAAAAGTACCCAATTGTCATACTTGAGTAAAAGTAATAGAAATGTGAAAGTCAAAGTCACCCAGTAAAATACTTGAGTAAAAGTCTAAAAGTACTTGGTTTGAAATATACTTAAGTATCAAAAGTACATGTAATTGCTCAAATATACTTAAGTATCAAAAGTAAAAGTAAAAGTATAAATACTTTAAAATTCCTTATATTAAGTAAGTCAGACTGCACCATTTTCTTGTTTTTTAATTTACGGATAGCCAGGAGCTATCTCCAACACTCAGACATAATTTACAAATGAAGAATTTGTGTTTAGTGAGTCCGCCAGATCAAAGACAGTAGGGATGACAAGGGATGTTGTCTTGATAAGTGTGTGAATTGGAGAATTTTCCTGTCCTGCCAAGCATTCAAAATGTAGTGAGTGCTTTTGGGTGTCAGGGAAAACCTATGGAGTAAAAAGTACAATATTTTATTTAGGAATGTAGAAGTAAAAGTAAAAGTTGTCAAAAATAGTAAGGTAAAGTACAGATATCCCAAAAATATTTATTTTTTTACACCACTGGTGATAAGCCATATTTTTTGCCATACTGATTTGAGTTAAAGAACTTACATACAATACAGAATAACTGTAATGAACATGAGGAAGACAGAGAGCTGGTTTCAACAGGACCATAGGAGGAGGCAGGTAGCTGGGTCCAGGGGCAGGCAAAAGGTCATACACGGTAGGTCCAAAAATGGCAACAGTACAGGCAGGGAATAGGCAAAAGGTGTTGTGAATGAGGCAGGCAAAAACTATCATACACGTGAGGAGAGCAGGAAGGGAAAAACAGAGCTCCAAAAAAGTGTGTCTCAAAACAAACAATACCTCACAGTGATGGGGTGCAAGGAACTGAACTAAATAGTGTGGGATAATGACATGCAGGTGTGTGAACAGGTGATTAGAATTCAGGTGGTTGGGATCTGGAGAGAGAGCTGGAAAGTGGGCTGCGTTCCGGGGATCTAAGTGTTTGGGAGTGTGAGTTGGACGCAGACGTTACAATAACATCTGAGATACAGTACATAAAATGTGAGTTACAATACACCAATGATAAATTGGTAATGTAACCGAGTCGTTCTGGGTGATACTCATTGTTATCAAGGAGGGAATCTTGGCTCACTGTACCTTTCAACGACAAAGCTGTGAAAACATTCAACATCTGTCTGATTGAGAGCCAACTACACAGTTAACCACAGCATAACATGACTCAAGGCCTAAGAGTCATTTTGTGACAAGAGTATTACCTACACGGTTATATAATTATATGAACTAGAGCCAAAGGTAACGAGAGAGGAAGGAATGAGGCAAAGAGTGAGGTAAACAACATTTTATGTAGGTTGGTCAACTTGTTCAACCTTTTCTTGCCTTTCTCATACACTACTCAATATGATAGAGGAGATAAAGTACATATATAGGAAACATAGGAAATATTTTGGTAGGATATATGTACTGTAGGATAGAGGAACAAGATAAAAAGCAGCAGCAGCAAAAAAATAATAGAGAGAGAGAGAGAGAGAGAGAGAGAGAGAGAGAGAGCTTGACGGCCCATGTGTCATCTCTGATCCTGTGGCCTGTTCTCTTCTGCAGAGCTGACATGTCATGTGTAATTTGGGCTGAGCCATAGGCAGGGATTGTTTTTCTCCTCTAAATGTGAGAGTCACGCTCACTGACGCTCTCCTCTCCGCTCGTCTGGATCCCTGAAAAGGCCAGACTGCTCCTCCGGGACACAGACAACAGAAGGAACGCATGCGAAGGACAGGCTATTCAAGCTAAGACCGTCATCCCTAGGTGCGCACAAAGAACCTGTGTCATAGAATGTATGTCTACGTTTAGTTGGGTTTCTTCATACGTCCCACAATCAGGGATGCAGGGATAACCTGAAAAATACGACCCAGGACAATGTGTACCGTACCTTTACACACACCTGCTGCTATAATTGCAGGCCTGGTGCGTGTGTTTGTGTGTGTGAAGGAGATGCTAGTTTTCTGTGTGAGCTCCCGCTGAGGAAGGTGAGAGGTGTGAGCAGAGAGAGAGTGAGGAGAGACACACACAGAGTGAAAATGACACAGTCATAAGAGACCGTGGAGAAAGAAATATCAGAAGAATCCTCAGCTCATAGGTGCTCCTGTAAGTGTGGTAAATCATTTTCATCAGTGCACCACAAATAATATACTGTCTGTTTTCATCCTACACTGCTGAAACACGACAGGGAAGTACCTGGGGTCAGCCAGGATCAGACATTGAGGTGAAGGGGGTCAAGGAGAAAGTGGGATGTCCCTAAGACCTTTTGCAGCCAGAATGACATGCACTTCTGTTACTTCCAGTAACGAAATGTTATTTGATCACAGTAGGCTTGGCTTCAGAGTGCAGTGTTGCAGGGAGCATGGTATTGAATTAATATGCTTCATAAAGACCAACACACAAAAATACATCCTGCCTCATAAACTCACTTGTGTGACTTCTTCCCCCCGGTGCCCCCAGGTCCTGCTCCACAGTCATGGGCCTGGATGATAAAGGTGTACTCCTTTTGCAGCTCACAGTCCACTAGGCCCCTGGCTCTCAGCTGGCCCTCACCAGACGTCCCGTTCAGCACCACTGCCTCGAATGGAGCCTCCAGACCATGGATCTTAAACGCACAGATCTCCCCTGGAAAGAGAGAGAGAGGGAGAGGAGGGGAGAGAGGTGAGGGACTGTGTATTTACTACCACTTGATTTCCACTTGACCGTTAAAAGTAAAAAAGTAGTGGCGGAGAGAGGAGGGGTTCGTTGATTTCTTAATGTGAGAGAGTGTTATACTGTTGTGGAGATATGCAGACTCATCTGAGCATACATACATTTTTACAGCATGTGCAGTGGGCTCACGTAATCAGACTCAGCAGCACTGGGGATTTGACTTCTCCCACTAGTTGAGCACTGTAAAGAATACCTCAGCAATAACAATTCCCTGGAAGGTTCCAGTTCAATTTTGGAGCAGACAGGGAGAGAAACAACAACAACAATAAGTATCCACAGCAGAGTCTCCCACAAAGCCCCCCTCTCTGGAGCAGGACTAACAAACTCACTCATTCAACAACTAATCACTCTCCTGAAGATGCCAAGGACAAACCAACCTGCCCACAGTATGTGGCTCACTCCCATCACGCGTTGTCACTCCAGACCATACAAACAATTACCAATTTAATAACTAAAAGCTTGATAAAAAAAAGAAACACTGCCTCTCAAAGTCACCATGTTTTGTCTGAGCAACAACGAAGGAACAGAACATTCATTTACAAAGCTAAACAATGAGGTAGACCAAAACAAGTCGTCTGACATTTATGAGCAGATTGGATAAGGTGGAGTCTGTTTTGGAGTTGGCGAGGCGAGTGCTTTAGAAGCGTGGCGCTTGCCCGCGTTTTACTGGGGGATTTGAGGAAATCACTTAGCACGAGCTTTAAAGTCTGACCTGAGACGGCTAATTGCGCCGATAATCATTTAAATTAACAGGAAGGACTAAATTGGATTCCGCCAGAGCTTTGTGTGCGCATCGCTGCTGGCCAGTTGTGATAAGAGCAACTTTATTTTCCCCTCCTTCCCTTTCTCTTCCCTTTCATCCCGGTCAAACATTATCCCAGCTCCTTCTACAGTAGGAGTGTTGAAATGACAATTTGGCCACAGTGGAGTGAGAGAGAGAGAGCGTGAGAGAGAGTGAGTGAGAGAGAGAGAAAGAGAGAGTGAGAGTGATAGTGAGAGAGAGGGTGTGAGAGAGCGAGAGAGAGTGAGAAAGAGAGATAAAAAGAGAGTGAGATGGAGAGAAGGAGGGAGAGAGAGGGAGGGAGGGAGGGGGAGACAGAGAGAGAGAAAGAGAGCAAGATGGAGAGAGAGAGAGAGAGAGAGAGAGAAAGAGAGAGAGAGAGAGAAAGAAAGAGAGAGAGAGAGACAGAGAGAGAGAGACAGAGAGAGAGAGAGAGAGAGAGAGACAGAGACAGAGACAGAGACAGAGACAGAGACAGAGACAGAGACAGAGACAGAGACAGAGACAGAGACAACTCCCACATCACCATCTCCACTCTGCTGCCCCGCAAAGACGTTCATCCCCGTACCATTCAGAAAGGCAACGCTGACATCACCAGAGGGTGTGGCCTACTCCCGAACGTGCACGCTATAGCTGCAGGACACTGCAAATACTGTGAACAAAATACTATTTACTACAACAATTTTGTAGTGTAACTGCAGTTATTCTGCAATTACTGCGCCCGAAATATCACAGTCGACTGCAGTTACTGCACTTTTACTGCAGTTTCAAAACTGCAATCTTTTATTGTAAGGGCACAGCCAAGTGAAGAAGTTTCCCATTACTAAGGTATAACTAAAGATATGCTCAACTCTTCCACCTCAGTGCTTGGCAGGACAAGGAACCCCTACACCCAATTCGTGATTACATATTAGCTCAGGGAGCGGAGGGGTCAAGGTGACCAGCGTTGACTGTCATGGCAGACGTCGTCTTTTTCAAAGTTGAATGAATAAAGACATGGCGTCGCGCTGGGCTGCTAGCTGCTTGTCACACCTCCAGGCTGATATCAGATCCCCCAGCAGAGGAGAGCCTTTCTGAGGGACAGATTAGCTTTGAACCGTTGGCCCCAGCTCCGCTTCGGCTCGGCAGCAGCATGGTAACAGGAACAGATGTTGGGGGGCTGGCACTTGGCAGAGCTGTGGGACTCGCCACCCTATTTGCTGTGCTAAATTGTTAGCTAAATATGTGTCTCTGTGTCACATTAGCCTTTTATGAGATAGATTTATGATTAGAAAAACCCAGGCAATGGCCTGGCAGTCTTCAAGGAGAGACTGGGCAGGGCCACGTTTTAATCTAATGGATGCAGACGAGTGAGACATTATGAGTAGATGGCAGTGAGAAGGAGCAGGAACTAGATGTCTTGGTTTAAGTTCTACAGAGGGGCACTGAGTCAGCCGCGCTAAGAAATGATATCAAGGGGACTAACTGCAGTTATTATCAGTAGTACCAGTGGTGGTGTGTGTTTCTGTAGCCTGAGGGCCAAAACTCTCTGGGGGACCCCAGTCATTATCAGACCTGACAGAGCATCCCTGATAAGACGAACCGGCTCACAACACACTCATGGGTCAAAGCACGCACACACACACAGCTGGATAGTGACCAAACATACACACACACACACACAGCTGGATAGTGACCAAACACACGCACACACACAGCTGGATAGTGACCAAACAGCACCCTTAAGTGTGTGAGATGTGGAGGTGGAGAATATCTGTCTGAGGTTGTTGATAAGAGCAGAGAGGAGAGCAGAGATGGATGAAGGGATGGTGGCAGGGGAGAAGAACGTTTGGGAGGACGGGAACATGGGCACTGCCTAAGGCAAGCTCTGATTTCACTGCTGGAGAGTGACCAAACACACACACACACACACACACACACACACACACACACACACACACACACACACACACACACACACACACACACACACACACACACACACACACACACACACACACACACACAGCAGTAATGCCAGAACCCTCGCTCTAAATCAGCACTGACATGACTTTCATCCTCCTACTGTTTGAACACACACCGCACGATAGACAGCTATCTAATCAAATCATACAAAATCAATGTTACTCAATCGTTTTAGAACTGTAATTATACATTAACTGACTGGTACTAGTACATGCAGTATTACAGCAGTTGAGCAGCTTACAGAGATAATAACAAGTTTATACCAACAGTAATAACATAATATAATAATATCAGTAATGGGTTTATTGAAATTGTGTGGTTAGTTACTGTAGGCTAGCGGTTCTTTATAGAATTCAGATTTTGCATCTAATTACCTAGTTATGCATAAGGCCCTACCGTACCTCTGCTTCTCTCTCCCTGTACCCATCACACACACACCACTTGGCTCTTGATTGCCCCACAACCTCCTCTCTGCACTTTACACACATATTTCTCTCACACCTTCTCCTCCCCCGGCCCTCTCAGCTGCAGGGCAGAGAGAGACTGTCAGCCACGAAGCTCCAGAGTTGAGGCCAAATTGAAAACACTGTAATTATGCTCTTCATGAAATTAGTCAGACGAGGAATGAAAAAAACACACACTAGAAGAGAAGCTGTCTGTCCGTTTCTGAAGAATGCATTCTAATCTAGCGTGTGTGTTCTGGCTACTGGCTAGAGCCAGAGCTGGAGAAACCAAAGTGGCGTGAGATTCGGTGTGTGTGTGTGTGTGTGTGTGTGTGTGTGTGTGTGTGTGTGTGTGTGTGTGTGTGTGTGTGTGTGTGTGTGTGTGTGTGTGTGTGTGTGTGTGTGTGTGTGTGTACAGGAGATTTTAATTAAAAATACTCTTCTCCATGAGCACAGAGGGGGGACTCAGACATGATTAGCTCAACCTTGTCCCTTCACCCTTAATTACATAAAGGCTATTCTGAGGGAGTTAATGTCATCCTTGACAGAGAGAACCCACTGTCTCTCTGACTGACAGAGAGAACCCACTGTCTCTCTGACTGACAGAGAGAACCCACTGTCTCTTTGACTGACAGAGAGAACCCACTGTCTCTCTGACTGAAAGAGGACACAGAATACACTCTCTGCTCTGTGAGTCTGCGGAAAGACAACTATACTCATCACACAGCTCCAGTCCACAACACAATATGGCTGTACTGCTGCATTCTGGACCCGAATACGTTTTAGGATGTGTACCTAATAGCTATTTGTTGTGCATCAGACCATGAGCCTTAATCTCTTCTCTACAGGCAGTACACTGGACGACTCACAGGGTCCTAAACAAATCAGTACTGTTTTACACTGACTGCTCAGGGGCAGGTTGGGTGTTTAGGAGTGCCGACAGTGTGTGAGGCCCCAAACACCCACTTCCCCTATGTCGATATAGTTAGTCACAAAACACCAGCAGGATACATGTCAATAACTCAGCACAGACACAGGAACAGGGCCAAAACAACACACACACACCATCACCACTCAACCTCTAGCCAACAGTCCATAACAGACCACCACCCAACCTCTAGCCAACAGTCCATAACAGACCACCACCCAACCTCTAGCCAACAGTCCATAACAGACCACCAACCAACCTCTAACCAACAGTCCATAACAGACCACCAACCAACCTCTAGCCAACAGTCCATAACAGACCACCAACCAACCTCTAACCAACAGTCCATAACAGACCACCACCCAACCTCTAGCCAACAGTCCATAACAGACCACCAACCAACCTCTAGCCAACAGTCCATAACAGACCACCACCCAACACATCACCAAGAGTCCATAACAGACCACCACACAACCTCTAGCCAACAGTCCATAACAGACCACCAACCAACCTCTAGCCAACAGTCCATAACAGACCACCAACCAACCTCTAACCAACAGTCCATAACAGACCACCTCCCAACACATCACCAACAGTCCATAACAGACCACCAACCAACCTCTAGCCAACAGTCCATAACAGACCACCAACCAACCTCTAACCAACAGTCCATAACAGACCACCACCCAACACATCACCAACAGTCCATAACAGACCACCAACCAACCTCTAACCAACAGTCCATAACAGACCACCAACCAACCTCTAACCAACAGTCCATAAGACCACCACCCAACACATCACCAACAGTCCATAACAGACCACCAACCAACCTCTAACCAACAGTCCATAACAGACCACCAACCAACCTCTAGCCAACAGTCCATAACAGACCACCACCCAACCTCTAACCAACAGTCCATAACAGACCACCAACCAACCTCTAACCAACAGTCCATAACAGACCACCACCCAACACATCGCCAACAGTCCATAACAGACCACCAACCAACCTCTAGCCAACAGTCCATAACAGACCACCAACCAACCTCTAACCAACAGTCCATAACAGACCACCACCCAACACATCACCAACAGTCCATAACAGACCACCAACCAACCTCTAGCCAACAGTCCATAACAGACCACCAACCAACCTCTAACCAACAGTCCATAACAGACCACCACCCAACACATCACCAACAGTCCATAACAGACCACCAACCAACCTCTAACCAACAGTCCATAACAGACCACCAACCAACCTCTAACCAACAGTCCATAAGACCCCCACCCAACACATCACCAACAGTCCATAACAGACCACCAACCAACCTCTAACCAACAGTCCATAACAGACCACCAACCAACCTCTAGCCAACAGTCCATAACAGACCACCACCCAACCTCTAACCAACAGTCCATAACAGACCACCAACCAACCTCTAACCAACAGTCCATAACAGACCACCACCCAACACATCGCCAACAGTCCATAACAGACCACCAACCAACCTCTAACCAACAGTCCATAACAGACCACCAACCAACCTCTAGCCAACAGTCCATAACAGACCACCACCCAACCTCTAACCAACAGTCCATAACAGACCACCAACCAACCTCTAACCAACAGTCCATAACAGACCACCACCCAACACATCACCAACAGTCCATAACAGACCACCAACCAACCTCTAGCCAACAGTCCATAACAGACCACCAACCAACCTCTAACCAACAGTCCATAACAGACCACCAACCAACCTCTAACCAACAGTCCATAACAGACCACCACCCAACACATCACCAACAGTCCATAACAGACTACCAACCAATCTCTAGCCTACAGTCCATAACAGACCACCACCCAACCTCTAACCAACAGTCCATAACAGACCACCACCCAACACATCACCAACAGTCCATAACAGACCACCAACCAACCTCTAGCCAACAGTCCATAACAGACCACCAACCAACCTCTAACCAACAGTCCATAACAGACCACCACCCAACCTCTAACCAACAGTCCATAACAGACCACCACCCAACCTCTAGCCAACAGTCCATAACAGACCACCACCCAACCTCTAGCCAACAGTCCATAACAGACCACCAACCAACCTCTAACCAACAGTCCATAACAGACCACCACCCAACAAATCACCAACAGTCCATAACAGACCACCAACCAACCTCTAACCAACAGTCCATAACAGACCACCAACCAACCTCTAACCAACAGTCCATAACAGACCACCACCCAACACATCACCAACAGTCCATAACAGACCACCAACCAACCTCTAACCAACAGTCCATAACAGACCACCAACCAACCTCTAACCAACAGTCCATAAGACCACCACCCAACACATCACCAACAGTCCATAACAGACCACCAACCAACCTCTAACCAACAGTCCATAACAGACCACCAACCAACCTCTAGCCAACAGTCCATAACAGACCACCACCCAACCTCTAACCAACAGTCCATAACAGACCACCAACCAACCTCTAACCAACAGTCCATAACAGACCACCACCCAACACATCGCCAACAGTCCATAACAGACCACCACCCAACCTCTAGCCAACAGTCCATAACAGACCACCAACCAACCTCTAACCAACAGTCCATAACAGACCACCACCCAACCTCTAGCCAACAGTCCATAACAGACCACCACCCAACACATCACCAACAGTCCATAACAGACCACCAACCAACCTCTAACCAACAGTCCATAACAGACCACCAACCAACCTCTAACCAACAGTCCATAAGACCACCAACCAACCTCTAGCCAACAGTCCATAACAGACCACCAACCAACCTCTAGCCAACAGTCCATAACAGACCACCACCCAACACATCACCAACAGTCCATAACAGACCACCTCTCAACCTCTAGCCAACAGTCCATAACAGACCACCAACCAACCTCTAACCAACAGTCCATAACAGAACACCAACCAACCTCTAGCCAACAGTCCATAACAGACCACCAACCAACCTCTAGCCAACAGTCCATAACAGACCACCAACCAACCTCTAGCCAACAGTCCATAACAGACCACCAACCAACCTCTAGCCAACAGTCCATAACAGACCACCACCCAACCTCTAGCCAACAGTCCATAAGACCACCACCCAACCTCTAGCCAACAGTCCATAACAGACCACCAACCAACCTCTAGCCAACAGTCCATAAGACCACCACCCAACCTCTAACCAACAGTCCATAACAGACCACCAACCAACACATCACCAACAGTCCATAACAGACCACCAACCAACCTCTAGCCAACAGTCCATAACAGACCACCACCCAACACATCACCAACAGTCCATAACAGACCACCAACCAACCTCTAGCCAACAGTCCATAACAGACCACCAACCAACCTCTAGCCAACAGACCACCAACCAACCTCTAGCCAACAGTCCATAACAGACCACCACCCAACCTCTAGCCAACAGTCCATAACAGACCACCACCCAACCTCTAGCCAACAGTCCATAACAGACCACCACCCAACCTCTAGCCAACAGTCCATAACAGACCACCACCCAACCTCTAGCCAACAGTCCATAACAGACCACCAACCAACCTCTAGCCAACAGTCCATAACAGACCACCACCCAACCTCTAGCCAACAGTCCATAACAGACCACCACCCAACCTCTAACCAACAGTCCATAACTGACCACCAACCAACCTCTAGCCAACAGTCCATAACAGACCACCAACCAACCTCTAGCCAACAGTCCATAACAGACCACCACCCAACACATCACCAACACAAGAAACATTACAGCAAACACACTCCCAGACAACAGCAGGAAATATCAATCAGTTAAACAGGCATGTGACCACTACTCCATCACCTACTGTCAGCCAATTACAGAGAGCTAACAGCAATCAAACAGCCAATCAGCATAAACACAACACTGCAGATGTTTCTCCCACTGAGACCACTATTATACAGGACTCCGTCGGAAAGATGGAGGGATGGATGGATGAAGGGATAGAGAGATGGAGGGGTGGAGGGATAGAGAGATGGAGGGATGGATGGATGGAGGGATAGAGAGATGGAGGGATGGATGGATGGAGGGATAGAGAGATGGAGGGATGGAGGGATGGAGGGATAGAGAGATGGAGGGATGGATGGATGGAGGGATAGAGAGATGGAGGGATGGATGGATGGAGGGATAGAGAGATGGATGGATGGAGGGATAGAGAGATGGAGGGATGGATGCATGGAGGGATAGAGAGATGGGGGGATGGATGGATGGAGGGATAGAGAGATGGATGGATGGAGGGATAGAAAGATGGAGAGATGGATGGAGGGATAGAGAGATGGAGGGATGGATGGATGGAGGGATAGAGAGATGGAGGGATGGATGGATGGAGGGATAGAGAGATGGAGGGATGGATGGATGGAGGGATAGAGAGATGGAGGGATAGAGAGATGGATGGATGGATGGATGGATGGATGGATGGATGGATGGATGGATGGATGGATGGAGGGAGGGAGGGATGGATGGATGGATGGATGGAGGGAGGGAGGGATAGAGAGATGGAGGGATGGATGGAGGGATAGAGAGATGGAGGGATGTTCCTGGGTAAGATAAAGTAGCTTTTTATTCCCAGTTATAAATCCTTCTTTGTAGACATGGCAACAGTTGCTAAAAGTAGTCCTAATGATTGATGATATATTTTTCTAAATCAGTTTCTATGCAGATGGTAGATTCAGTTTCTATGCAGATGGTAGACTCAGTTTCTATGCAGATGGTAGATTTAGTTTCTATGCAGATGGTAGACTCAGTTTCTATGCAGATGGTAGACTCAGTTTCTATGCAGATGGTTGATTCAGTTTCTATGCAGATGGTAGATTCAGTTTCTATGCAGATGGTAGTCTCAGTTTCTATGCAGATGGTAGATTTAGTTTCTATGCAGATGGTAGATTCAGTTTCTATGCAGATGGTAGACTCAGTTTCTATGCAGATGGTAGACTCAGTTTATATGCAGAGGGTATATTTGGTTTCTATGCAGATGGTAGATTCAGTTTCTATGCAGATGGTAGACTTAGTTTCTATGCAGATGGTAGATTCAGTTTCTATGCAGATGGTAGACTCTGTTTCTATGCAGATGGTAGATTCAGTTTCTATGCAGATGGTAGGCTTTATAGATATAGAAGCTAGTGTGAGTCCATGTGCTACCTGGCTAAACGTACACTTTTCACTTTCAATTAACAATGTCATGATTGTGCCAATGTGTTTGTCTTGAACTACCATCTGTTGTTGTGAATGCAGAGAATTGCAGAAGACAAATTGTAGAAAAGGCCCATGGAGTTGGTGGAAGAATCCTTTAATTCATGGCCACTTGCTCAGCTGGGCCAGGGGCGCTTTAATTAGGTCAGGTGGAAATGTCTGACAGATCTCAACTCATTAAAAGGAGGAAATCGCCATCGCCTGACCTCGCTGCTTTCTCTCCCTCAAATATGTCTAATCCAGACATTCTGTGCATCCATGAATCAACCACAGACAAACTACCCAGTAAATATACCACTTTGTTGTGGTTAAAGGAATTCCTGCCTCAAGTCTCATCCAATCTTCTGTCACCTGACCCCTGACCAACTGTTCACCTTCACTATTGTCAGTCCTCCTACCTGTCCAGCAACCCACACAGATTCCAATAATCTTTCACAAATGTTTATTTTATAATGTATAAGGATTCCCTTATGAGATAGTTTACCCAAATTACTAAATTAAAAGGTATGACCAATCCATGCTTTGCTTTCCCTGGCACTGTTGCCACACGCTAACGTTTTAGCATTTGTGGCAAAAATCCAAGTCATGGGACTGATATTTTTTTAATTTTTCATGTTCAAATCATTTATATGTGACTTTGTTGAGCTTCACAATCAATTTTAGAAACGTTTGGATGTTTTGGACATGATGCGCAAAAATATATAATATCAGTCTGATGACTTGAATGGGATTTGTGCCACAAATGCTAAAACATTAGCATGTAGAAACAGAGCCAGGAAAACTAAACCAAAGCATGAATTGCTGGCAAACCTTGTCCATAGATTGCTTACAGGGTAAGGAAACCAATGTGCCATTTTGTAATTTGGGTGAACTATCCCTTGTGGTAGTTACCCAGTTCACTCTGTGTTATGGTCTTTAGCCTACTCCAAGACATTAATGAATCACAAGCACTATGTATTCTATTAATGTACGTCCAAGCACCACAAAAGCCCTGGCCTCCCTGTATAAGGACAGGCAACGAATGAAAGAGAAGAAAAAATGGACCAAAACACAAACAGAACACAGCTAAGGCAATCACATAAAAGCACACTGGAAATCAATAGTTTCTATTTTCTACTTCCCTGTGTAGAATGGCCTGGGGGAGAAAAAGCATGTGTCCACGCTCCTCTCATGCAAGGCCATTTAGAGTTCAATGCGTTCAAATATCCCTATTAGAGTTTACGACCCTTTTAATACCCCAGAGGATAGTACTTATCCTTCAGGCCTATTCTCTATAGCAGCCAGTCGTTTGGCCCTGCCTCTGGCCATGGGGCCTTTCTTTATATGGAGGAGCAACAAAGCACTATAGTATCATGATATCTTCTGGGTGAATGACTGGAATTAGCATCAGTCACGTACTGTAGCTTCCCCTTACAATGTAAATATCTCTACCCAAGGCTGATGACTCCAATTCACAACGAAAAATCAATAAGACTATTAATTCAGTGTTACATAATTCCAATGAAGTCACAGAGTTCATTGTATCTCTCTCTGTAGAGGAGCCTCACCTACTTATAGCCCATTGCTACTGTAGTATGTCTAGTGACTAGTGCTTCCACACCATTAAAAATAATGGTGTAAAAGGAGCTGGCACTTTGGGATGAGCAGGAACAGAATATACAGGATGCATGTGGAGCTGATGGAGTAAGAGAGGTAGGATGGTTCACACTGTAGGACTGCCTCAGGTGACATCGCTCTCAATGCAGTTTACCTTCAGGGGAAGAGAGAGAGGAGAGGAGGAAGAGAGGAGAGAGAAGAGAGGGAGAGGGGAAGAGGAGAGAGGGAGAGGGTATGAAAAGAGGAGATGAGGAGAGGGGAAAACATAGGAGAGAAGAAGAGAGGAAGGATGGGAGGAGAGAGAGGAGGAGAGGGAGAAAATCATTGTGACAAAGATATGTCTATGAATAGCTGTTGTGAAGATATTTGTTTCAGGGAACTTTATGAGCCTGTAGTGATGTGCCCTAGAGAATCCTGCTGAAACAGCATTTATGATTGACTCTTCAGATCAGTCAGACAGCCAATCAGCAGCCAGATGACTGCTTTGCTATCATCTTGACAACTGAAATCCCAAAGTAAACTTTTTTGTATGTGTGTGTGTTTCTGTGTGATTGTGTAGTTCCAATGTTGGAGGGTGTGTGGAGTTCAGAAGTCTTATCGGGGATCAGAAGCTTATACAGGGTGATCTTCTGGCCATTGAAATGGTAAAATATGCAAGGCTTTATGAGTCTGTCTGAACTGAGTTCCCTGCATACACACCGTGTAATCCAAACTAAAATGCTTAGAGGCAAAATGTTCTCTTGCTCTCATTGGAGAGAAGTTTTGTTGCAGAGGAAGAAGTCATGTAAAATGCTTCACAGAACGGCACCTACATTTTTCCACTCAGGTCTTTTGGCACCGGTGGGCCACCATCGCTCATTGATACTGTTCAAATTTGGCCAGGGACTAGGGAGTAGAAAGATAGGGCAGGTTCTGCCAAATGTGTTTGTGTATGAGGCGGAGTGAGGGAGAGAGATGAGAGAAAATGATAGGCAGATTATTTCACAGCAACTGAGGAAAAACTGGCAATGGCTCATTGGACTCGACTTCGTGCTAAGCCTACACCTGTCTCTATTTGTGTGTATGTACACTATACAGTATATACAAAAGTATGTGGACACCCCTTCAAATTAGTTGATTCGGTTATTTCAACCACACCCGTTGCTGACCAGTGTATAAAATTGAGCACACAGCCATGCAATCTGGACAGACATTGGCAGTAGAATGGTCTTACTTAAGAGCTCAGTGATTTTCAACGTGGCACCGTCATAGGATGCCACCTTTCCAACAAGTCAGTTCGTCAAATTTCTGCCCCGCTAGAGACGCTGTACTGAACGGCGCGTAGCGCGTAATAAAAATAGACTGTCCTCGGTTGCACTACAGAGTTCCGAACTTCCTCTGGAAGCAACGTCAGCACAAGAACTGCTCACAGGCAGCTTCATAAAATGGGTTTCCATGGCCGAGCAGCTGTACACAAGCCTAAGATCACCATGCGCAATGCCAAGTGTCGGGTGGAGTGGTGTAAAGTTCGCCACCATTGAACTCTAGAGAAACGGAAACGCATTCTCTGGAGTGATGAATCACGCTTCACCATCTGGCAGTCTGACGGACGCATCTGATTTTGGCGGCTGCCAGGAGAACGCTACCTGCCGAATGCATAGTGCCAACTGTAAAGTTTGGTGGAGGAGGAATAATGGTCTGGGGCCTGTTTTCATGGTTTGGGCTAGGCCCCTTAGTTCAAGTGAAGGGAAATTTTAACGCTACAGCATTCAATGACATTCTAGACAATTCTGCGCTTCTAACTTTGTGTCAACAGTTTGGGGAGGCCCTTTCCTGTTTCAGCATGACAATGCCCCCATGCACAAAGCAAGGTCCATACAGAAATGGTTTGTCGAGATCAGTGTGGAAGAACTTGACTAATCTGCACAGAGCCCTGACCTCAACCCCATCGAACACCTTTGGGATGAATTGGAACACTGACAGCGAGTCAGGCCTAGTCAGGCCTAATCACCCAACATCAGTGCCCAACCTCACTAATGCTCTTGTGGCTGAATGGAAGCAAGTTCCTTCAGTAATGTTCCAACATCTCGTGGAAAGCCTTCCCAGAAGAGTAGAGGCTGTTATAGGAGGAAAGGGGGGACCAACTCCATATTAATGCCCATGATTTTGAAATGGCAGGTGTCCACTTTTGGTCATGTAGTGTATGTGTGTTTGTATGTGTGTATGTATATGTGTGTGTGTGTGTGTGTGTGTGTGTGTGTGTGTGTGTGTGTGTGTGTGTGTGTGTGTGTGTGTGTGTGTGTGTGTGTGTGTGTGTGTGTGTGTGTGTGTGTGTGTGTGTGTGTGTGAGTGTGTGTGGGCATGGAATAGTGGTAAATGCTAGGATCACTAGCCCTGTCGCTGTGTATACATGTCTATTCTTCTGTGTGTGTGTGTATGCGTATGTGTGTGTGTACGCTTGTGTGTGTATGCGTATGTACAGTATGCATGTGTGTGTGTCCCTTGCCTCTCAGCTCTCCAGTGTGTCTTCATTAACACCTTCAACACCTGACAGGTAAAACAGATTGAAAATGTAAGGTGATGGCCTGACACCAGGCAGAGGAAAACAAGCCCCCCCCCTCTTTCTACCTCTGTCCTCTACCACACCTCTCCCTCCATCTGTCCAGCTCTCTACCTCAGTCCTCTACCACACCTCTCCATCTCTCTACCTCTGTCCTCTACCACACCTCTCCCTCCATCTGTCCAGCTCTCTACCTCAGTCCTCTACCACACCTCTCCATCTCTCTACCTCTGTCCTCTACCACACCTCTCCCTCCATCTGTCCAGCTCTCTACCTCAGTCCTCTACCACACCTCTCCATCTCTCTACCTCTGTCCTCTACCACACCTCTCCCTCCATCTGTCCAGCTCTCTACCTCAGTCCTCTACCACACCTCTCCATCTCTCTACCTCTGTCCTCTACCACACCTCTCCCTCCATCTGTCCAGCTCTCTACCTCAGTCCTCTACCACACCTCTCCATCTCTCTACCTCTGTCCTCTACCACACCTCTCCCTCCATCTGTCCAGCTCTCTACCTCAGTCCTCTACCACACCTCTCCATCTCTCTACCTCTGTACTCTACCACACCTCTCCCTCCATCATTCCATCTCTCCTATGTCCTCTCCCTCCATTTGTCAATCTCTCCTCTGTCCTCTACCACACCTCTCCCCCATCTGTCTCTCTCTCCTCTGTCCTCTACCACACCTCTCCCCCATCTGTCTCTCTCTCCTCTGTCCTCTACCACACCTCTCCCTCCATCTGTCCAGCTCTCTACCTCAGTCCTCTACCACACCTCTCCATCTCTCTACCTCTGTCCTCTACCACACCTCTCCCTCCATCTGTCCAGCTCTCTACCTCAGTCCTCTACCACACCTCTCCATCTCTCTACCTCTGTCCTCTACCACACCTCTCCCTCCATCTGTCCAGCTCTCTACCTCAGTCCTCTACCACACCTCTCCATCTCTCTACCTCTGTACTCTACCACACCTCTCCCTCCATCATTCCATCTCTCCTATGTCCTCTCCCTCCATTTGTCAATCTCTCCTCTGTCCTCTACCACACCTCTCCCCCATCTGTCTCTCTCTCCTCTGTCCTCTACCACACCTCTCCCCCATCTGTCTCTCTCTCCTCTGTCCTTTACCACACCTCTCCCCCATCTGTCTCTCTCTCTTCTGTCCTCTACCACACCTCTCCCCCATCTATCTCTCTCTCCTCTGTCCTTTACCACACATCTTACCTCCATCTGTCTCTCTCTCTTCTGTCCTTTACCACACCTCTCCCCCATCTGTCTCTCTCTCTTCTGTCCTCTACCACACCTCTCCCCCATCTGTCTCTCTCTCCTCTGTCCTTTACCACACATCTTACCTCCATCTGTCTCTCTGTCCTTTACTAGCCCTCCACTTCTCCCCTTTCTCCTGTTAATATACATTTTCCCTCTCTTGTCCAAAACCCACCTATCTTCCTCTCTCCTCTGCCAGACTTTCCTCTCCCTCTCTCCTCTGCCAGACTATCCTCCTCTCCCTCTCTCCTCTGCCAGACTATCCTCCTCTACCTCTCTCCTCTGCCAGACTATCCTCCTCTACCTCTCTCCTCTGCCAGACTATCCTCCTCTTCCACTCTCCTCTGCCAGACTATCCTCCTCTTCCTCTGCCAGACTATCCTCCTCTACCTCTCCTCTGCCAGACTATCCTCCTCTCCCTCTCTCCTCTGCCAGACTATCCTCCTCTACCTCTCTCCTCTGCCAGACTATCCTCCTCTTCCACTCTCCTCTGCCAGACTATCCTCCTCTTCCTCTGCCAGACTATCCTCTCCCTCTCTCCTCTGCCAGACTTTCCTCTCCCTCTCTCCTCTGCCAGACTATCCTCCTCTCCCTCTCTCCTCTGCCAGACTATCCTCCTCTCCCTCTCTCCTCTGCCAGACTATCCTCCTCTCCCTCTCTCCTCTGCCAGACTATCCTCCTCTCCCTCTCTCCTCTGCCAGACTATCCTCCTCTACCTCTCTCCTCTGCCAGACTTTCCTCTCCCTCTCTCCTCTGCCAGACTATCCTCCTCTCCCTCTCTCCTCTGCCAGACTATCCTCCTCTCCCTCTCTCCTCTGCCAGACTATCCTCCTCTACCTCTCTCCTCTGCCAGACTATCCTCCTCTTCCACTCTCCTCTGCCAGACTATCCTCCTCTTCCTCTGCCAGACTATCTTCCTCTCCCTCTCTCCTCTGCCAGACTATCCTCCTCTCCCTCTCTCCTCTGCCAGACTATCTTCCTCTCCCTCTCTCCTCTGCCAGTGTATCCTTCATCTCTCCTATGCACATGTCTTTATCTCCCCTCTGAATTAGTCTTCCATCTCTTTCTCTCTCTCCCTAAAAAACTGTTCATTCCATCTTTATTCTAATCCTTTGCTCAAACAGAAGTGGGATAATTTTGGGCCAGGGGACCAAATGCCAACTTCCTCCTCTCTGCCCACAGCCACACACACACACACACACACACACACACACACACACACACACACACACACACACACACACACACACACACACACACACACACACACACACACACACACACACACACACACACACACACACACACACACAC